>NW_020523663.1:0-30000 GCF_003368295.1 Carassius auratus
TCTTTAGGTGCAGCTCACTGCAGGTGTAGATTATGAGTGAACCATAATTACAGTTTTGGTCTTTCATACACAATTTCAAATGAGTCATATGGACTCTTTTATGAAGCTTTTTTTTGGAGTCTTTGTAACTTTTCTTAATGCATTAAAATATTTAAACATAACAGTTGTTTTGCTTCACAGAAGGCAATCATATAGATTGAAAAAGCAACATCAAATGGGTGTGTAAATGATTTGAGTTTTCATTTTTGGTGAAACAAATCTTTTTTTTCTAAGGAAGTCTGTTTGTGATGGCAAACCTCCATTTCCCATCCTTTGTGTCCCTGAATAAGCTGCTTCACTTCTTTAGGGTGTGCCCATTTTCCATGCCTGGCTCCTCCCTGTTTCTCTAAGTACAGATTTCTGACTGAAACCCAGAGCCGAAACACTCAGTGCTGCACATACACCATCAAGCACCAGATGGCAGAGTCAAACACACACTTGGCACACTCTCTGTCCCTAAACAAAGGCAGTTTATCAGTCATTACTGCCACAATTACCTTAGCATATGCTGTTCAAATCTTTTCAAAGCCATGCTATGCTTTAGTACAAATAAGAGAAATTCAGCCTGATCACCCTTCTGCTTGTGCAAACACCGCTTGGGATGAACTTACAAAGTCTTGCTGGATATCAGTGAAGTCTTTGCCGTATTTCTCCAGCGCTTCCTCGAACAGGTTGGCTTCGGATGCGCTCCATTCCTCCATTTCATCCGGCAGAGCACCGGCCCACCCTGGGTACGAGTGCCGCGATGGCCCGCGTCATGTCATAGCCGTTCTTATGCAACGTGTCCATGGCATGAAACTGAAAATCAAAAATTTGACTTAAGAAAACATCATGAACGACGGCTCGAATTCAAGATTCGTCATCCAAACATCCAAATTGTTTTCAGCAGAAAATCTGAATTGCTCAATCCTGGGAACAACATTGACACTAGATGAAGAGGAATTGTGTGGGCAGCTTGTGTATGTTTATGCATGGAGATATTGCCCTCTGGCATCTTTCCTTCATTTTTTGTACACAACGGGCAGAGTTGGGTGGCTGGAGAGTGGAAAGCATGCTCTGATGTTCTTCTCGTACAGCGTATATGCTGAGACTGAACACTGAGCTGGCAATAGGCCTGTCGCAATTATTACATAATCGCCCAGTGGGGATTATTTGAGATGATCACTGTGCACTTTAAATTCTAATCACATTTTGCCACTCATATTATGAGTTTGAGCATCCTGACAGAAACACTAGCTCAAAAAATGGCATGAGTTTGACTGGCCAATGGCATTGTTGAACTTTGGCACACATTACCTTTAAGCAAAATGGAAATCGGACACACTAAGATTGATAGTAAAACCAAAAATGCAAATTTTTAAAGTAGCCTTTATGTGAAATAACTATACATTTAATTAATAGAATATGATATCTAAAACACAACAATGCCTCGTTTTTCCTTAAACAGGTGTTAATGAAATAATATTTAGACTCCAATAATTAAAAAAAATATATTGACTGAACTTCAAAACAGTTCAATTATTCATTTAATTATTCAGTCTATGTTGTTTAATACAATTCTGACTTTAAATAAACTATTACAAACCGAGTAGATATTTTTGTTGACTACTTTGACAGGATACTACAAACTAATTAAACTAAATCTTAAATTGACTTTCGGCTGATATAAACACATCTGTGCTTACACAACAAAAGGACAAAAGGTTTATTTTCCATTTCTAAAAGGAAAAGGCGACTCCTTTTTTTAATGTATCACACAAGATGTTGGTTTAAATGGCCTTTCGCTCTCTGCACTAGTTCATGGATACAAACTGAATCTGTAATTGCATTTGCATTTTAATGCAATGTGCTTCCATACGGTCTCTTTCCCATCAATATATTCTATCATCCTTTAATTGTCCACATTTACACTAAATCTGACTAAAACTAGATCATATCCTGCACACATTGCTTCTCCAAATCAATTATTCTACTATCAGATATGAATCATTTCTGTTAAAAAATATAATATTAATAATAAATATAATATAATATAATATAAATATATATATTTTTTTTTTTTTTTTCTTTTTTTTTTTTACTGTTGGCATTTTCTGTTTTAGTGTATTATATTCCAGTTTGTCTATACAGGTTATCAGACAAAGCTAAATAACATGCAATGCCAAAGATAAGATGAGAAAAGATGATGATGAAAAATAATGATATAATAATGAAAAAGCATCACGGATGTTCAGGATTATCCATCGTATTAGCTAGGCTGTATTCAACATTTTAGAATAAGATGAGAAAAAAACATTTATTATGCCTCTGTTGACAGGATTAAATGTCACAATCTATTGTAATGTAATGCATTGTGAAGTATTGTAATATTATCTGGCTATAATACAACATCAGATGTTTGAGTCACTATAAAGAACAGAAAATCTGTAACATTGGCGGCCATCAGAATTGGACTGCCATTAATTAGTATGAAGCTGCTGAGCTTTACTACAGTGTGAAGTCTTCCAGCAGCGTGTGGAGCGTGCGCGAGTGTGAGATGTGCTGTACCAGTGTGATGTCTCTGGAGGCTGCCGCAGCGCTCATGTGCAGACTGGGCTGCCGAACTGAACTGCTGCAGTCTAGAGCCCGCGCAAACGTACCCACAGACCTGCAGGGGAGGGGCGTGGGGGAAGTTGAGAAAGAGAGGGGGAAAAAAGTGAAAGAGAATGAGTGAGAGAGATCGAAATATACAGTTTTAAATAACCGGGTAAAGAATAGTACTAATATATATATATTATTTGGGAGGCATCTTCAGAATTTCATAGTGGAGGTTTTTGTTGTTTATTGTCTTTTAAACTCAGTGATATGTTCACGACAGTCTGACACAGGAAAAATAGAGCAAATCTGTTCCTGCTGCAGAATCTTACCGAGCCACGACGAGGAACTGGTCGATCTGTTTCTCGGTGAGGGGGTTGCTGGGATCCCACACCTTCTCCTCCAGTTTCTCCAGCTCCCGACCATCCTCCTCTCCTGACAAACCAACACCCACAGATCACAATCACTACACGTGATGTTTCGCTTTCTTCCTGAAGCCAGCTTTCACCTGATGTGAACTTTATTTAGTTCTTACAGTTAGTATAACTATAGTGTAACTACATCAATATAATGACCAAGATGTTTAACTGGGTGCTATCTGGCATTTTGAGATTACCTCAATCGGGTATTTAAGTCTGTATGAAATCACAAATTGCAAATCTCTATTGTGACAGGTTACGATGCAGTTCAAACGTCATAAACTGACGTCACTGCGAGGAGAGGGCATGTCGATACTTTTAGTAAAGATTATAAGGGTGCATAAATAAAAAAATAATGACTTATACAGATAAATCATTTATAATAAACACTGCAATATTTCATATAAAAATAAGAATTGTCCATTTTGAATTCATGATGCCATGCTTGGCCAAGTAACAAGTATTTACCCTCTTCTCCTGCTTTTTAACGGATAACATTCTTCTAATTCAGTTTATTTTTGAGTCTATTCTACATACAGAAAATATTGTCAAATCATGTAAACTCTCATCATAAAATGGCATTTTCCTTTCATAATGTGATACATTTACAAGTGAAACAATATTCCTCTATCTGTGATTGATTTGGGTGATTTGACTTGGATCTTTTTAATGAATCAGCTGATTCAGTTCACACAAACTGCTCTAAACAAATGACACCAATCTATGCTGTGTTTTCTAAAAAGCAATGGGAGGCAATGGTTTCTATTATCTATTTATGTTTATGATGCTTTGGGGAAAAGCAAGCTTGGTTTATCAATGATCCGAATAATTTGCAAAGCTTGAAAGCTCCAGTTCCTATTCAATATCTCTAGATAGTAATCAGCGTCCAGTATATTTTAAAACATACTTGTTTGCATTAAACAAAGTTATTTTATCATTTAAAACAAATCAATAAAACCACCAATATAGGAAAGTGTTGAATAATTATGATTTTTTTAAAGAAGTCTCAAAAAGGCTTAAATAAGCTGCATTTATTTGATTAAAAATGAAGCAATATTATGGAAAAAAACAGTAAAACTAAAACATTACTACTATTTAGAAGTATTTTTTTTTAAAGCTACATTTTCTGCAGCCATCACATGATTCTTCAGAAATCATGCTTATGTGCTGATTTGCCATTCACAAAACATTACCTATTATCAATGTTGAAAACGGTTGTGCTGCTCAAGATTTTTGTTCGATGTTACTTTAAGGAGAGATGCAAGATGAGAAAACAGCTGTTTAATATGTGGTGGGTAAATGGTCTCATCTGAAGAGCTCAGAGCTGTGACCATGTCTAACTCAGTAAGTCGAAGAGACGTCTCACCCTCTTTGAGGAGGTCAGTGATGTCAGCCTGGTACTTATTTCCCACTCTGATCTCTCCCTTATCAGCCAGCAGAGTCTTCTGCTGAGGGTCATATACCAGCGAATAGAAAAAAGCATCCTGCAAAACCAAGAGACACCTTTTAAGGCCAAAAAAAAGTAAGTAAACAAATGCAAAGCTTAATTTTCTGCATCGTTGCATCAAAGACAGGAATGCACACCCAAGTACAGCACACTTGTAATGCATTGACCAAACTTATGCATACATGCACAGGTAAAGTATGTTCCTGCCCTTTAATATAAACACAGACAAATGAACCAGTGTTTGAGATATTAGTGGACTGGCTTGACTCGTTAAGTCTCCAGTCTCCTCATTACTAAATATGAGGAGGAACATAGTGGGTCAACACACTGAATTATTCATCTGGATCGGGACTCAAAACCAGCTCTCATAAACACACACATCAGATAAACATTTCCCTCTTGCAGGCATACTGTGAAGAGTGCAAGTAAATTCATGCAATCGAAAGCATTTGCACATGCGTAGAAACAAATCGGTGGCACTCACCTCTCGGTCTAAATACGACTTGAGGGCTTCTGTCTCATTCAGAAGTGTAACACAGCATTTCCCCCTGAAAAAACACACACAAACAAGCAGATTTATCAGTGGATTGAATCACATAACCTTATATAACATTAAATAGATCTGAATCACTTCACATCATTCACAGTACTGCTTGACAGAAGCTGTGTTTGGCTGTGGTTTAGAAATGACCATATTAGAGGGAAATGATCATGCATGTAGTCTGACATTTGTTATATCATTCCATTTAAAAATGTATCTCACAATTTAGAATGTAAAAACCTATTGAATATATTGGAAGCCAAATGTCAGAAAACTGATACTTCCTTGCTGGTTGGAGTTAAACCGGTGCATTGGTTCACAGCAGCTTATCTAACAGGCTTCAGCTGAGCTTAGTTTTGCAAGTAAAGGTTATTTAAAAAAAATAAAAATAAATCTAGTCTGATTAACAAGGATTTGTCTTCAATCAAGACAATGGCATGTTCTTTTTTGAAAGTACACCACTCAAAGGTCATAATATGTATAAAGTTTGAAAAAGTTGAAATAAAAAAACCTGGTCCACAAGATATTAAGATATTTGCTTATAATGCATAGAATTTGCTTATAATTAAAATTTTATTTGTACTTTAAATGACCAAGTTTGCATGAATTACAACTCCTGACAGATCCCAGAGCTTAAAAAGATCTAGAGAACATAAAACCAACAAAGTTACATGCAAACATAACAGCTGGCGTAAATATCCTTCATCTTTCCAGAATCATATCAATATAAATTGTGGTAAAACGGGCAAGAATATAATTTTTAAAAAATGCTACACTGCAAAAATCTTTTTTATTCAAATTATTTTCAAGTAAGAATTTCAAAATATTTCCTTTGAGCAAGATCAACTGACAAATAAAATAAACTTATATTTCCATTTGAATTAAGTTTATTTTCTAACAAACAGACTTAATACAGTTTTTTCCCCAAATTAAATGTATCTTGCTTTAAGGTTAATTCGATATTTACCTAAAAAACAAAACTAAAATGCTGAATAAGTAATGTTTTTGGCATTGTAGCCAAAGCCCTCACATGAGATTTGAGCAAATCCTGAATTCTAACTTAACTCAGTTGTGTTGTTTAATGCCACTTACATTTTAAAAACATTTAAAGACTATTATCTGTATTTATATATAAAGGGGTTTCCAAACATAATCCTTTTTTTGGTGTTCACTGCCAGTACCCCGTCCATGTTTTAAGGTCACTGCAAATAAATAAAACCGAAGGAAATTATCAATCAACCATATTTAAAAACTGAGTCACTGTTTCAACCCCAGAGACAGATGATGCTCGCCGTCCACCTTCCATCACCGAAAGAAAGAATTAATGTCAAGCTCACTCCACCCTTGGGTCCGAATTTCTCCGCAAACACAAAAGATGATTTACATGTTCACGAGGCAGACGTGACCTGGCCAGCAACTCCGGTTTGTAAGTAGGACACGAGCGGATGTGGTGGTTTAAAGGGCAGCCTTATGCAGAATGGCTGCTTTCCTGAGAACAACGACTTCACAGCAACTTCCAAAATAGAAAGTGGGCATGATCCTCATTTAATGGTTCTATTCACATATACAGATGACTTGACGAAAATACAAGCCCTTGAGCAAAAACAAGATTGACTCAATTTTCAATTACTCTCCGCTGAATTCGTAGCGATGAGAGAGCAGCGTGAATGAACGAGAGGTTAAAACTCTCCTGTGCTGGGGACTCCATTAGGCCAGAACATGAAAAAGACTGAAGGGAGCCAGTATGTGTGTGAGATGTGTGACTCACACGCAGACGCTAATGAGAGAGAGTCCAGTTGGCTGTTAGAGAGAGCGCCGCAGAATGAAGCATATCCTCAATATCCACAAAGCTTTTTGTAGGTTACCTGATGTGTGTCGCGGGCAGAGACTCCAGCTGTCTGGAGAGGAAGAGCTCTCTGTGTCTCAGCTGATGCTTCTGTTTCTCTGGGAGATCCACCATTTCAGGGTTCTCCATCTCCTCTTCCATTTCTCCTAAAAGGCAAGGGGAAAAGATAAACAACCTTAATTTGTCCTTTTTAATACTATTACAGAGGTGATGCTGTATGTTAATGCTAATTGGCTGATTTTCATAGTTACATATGCACCAGAATGTTTAAAAGTAGTAAGCATTTTTTAATATTGGCCATAACATGAAAATTATAAATTGCATTGAAGCCACAAATCTATTGACTCTAAGTTCTCCCATGTGACATTTGCACCTACTGGAACATTATCAGTTTTCATTTATTTCTGAATGATCTAACACAATAATTACCCAAAATAATATATCTTTCGTGCAATTTAAAGGTGCAGTGTGAAACCTTGACAGCTAGTGGTTGAAATGGGTACTATGGTCCAAATTCAAAATACTGGAGAGAGCTGTGTTTCCTGCCCCCTCCTCCTCAGACCTGCCACGCACGTGGGTTGCCAGATTGAGGATCATAAAATAGGAATAGTCAACAAAACAAAAACAGACATTGGACAATGGAACCCACATTTCAAAGTGGAATAACTGGCTGTGGGATTGTTTTTCAGAGAAATAAGTATGTGAGGTTGTAAATTTAGTACAGAAAAAACTAAAATTGCGTACATCACCTTTAAGCAATTTTTTGTCATTTCATATCATATGTGTCATGATGTAATGCAATATGGTATATAAACAATATCCCATCCAGTCAGAACATATTCCATTTAAAATTTCTAATGAAATTTTAAAAACCAATGTCAGTCAATCACTATTTAGCAAGCTAATGCTAAAGGAGCATACACATACTGCAGATTTCATGCATTTCATTATAGAACTTCTGCATTTCACACAACTGCTTTTTCATTATTTTTATGTAAATATCCTTTTGACCATTGCACTTGTGATTTTGTTCTAAAAATGTGGTGCTCAAGTTAAAATTTCAACTTTAAATGTGCTTGGAGACCTTTTCTTTTCTTTGCCGTGCCTTGCAATTTTAAACACAATGCCTTATGTATGAACTACCCCTAAGGCTATCACATTCACAATTACTTTTGATCACACTGAAGGTCATAGATTACAACCTGTCTAAAAGTATTGCACTTCGGTTTGTAACTCACACTGTACTAGTTGTCACAGACATGAATGTAACCCCAAATCACAAGGTTGGTTGAGGAGAAAAACCCATGTAAACTACATGAAAGGAGGAACCATGTAAGACATATCTAGCGATCAAGATATTTTAGGCCACTTTACACCTGCAACGAACTTGTCCTTTCTGTGATCATGATGAGATCTGACTTGATCACATAAGAAGCCAGGTATTAAAAAAAAAAAAAAAGACAACCCTAAAAGCTGCATAGCAAATTAGCAGCACACTAAAATCCACTTCGTAATCACAGCAATAGACCTTTTTCCAAAAAGAAAAAAAACATTGTAGTTTTTGCATACTAAAGTAATGAGTTTTGAAAATTATGTGATCTAGGACCGTGGTTCGCAACTTGTTTAACTGTAATTTGAAAAATAGATACTACAAGATCTGAATGGTTCACTTCTCACTCTTTTTAATCAATTAATTTCCATGACTTCATGATTTAATGGATACAGATTTGCCTAATAAAGTATTTTAGAGCTTGACATAACTATAAAATTGTTCATCAAAATGCCTAATATTTATTCACAACAAGACAGTGGGATCTCTGGTTCTTCTAAAGTAAAGAAAAATTAAACGGTGAATAAAATACTAATGATCTTTTCTTTTTTGTGGTTTTTTCTAATTTTAATCATTTTGAGGCCACTTGGAAGTACGCTGAGGTCCTAGTGGCCCCCAACCTCCTGATTTGAGAACCAATGATTTAGGACTTTAATACAGCGCATGTCTTTGGTCTTTGTACAGCCTGTAAATGTATCCCTCACAGCATAATTCTGATCCACTAAATTCAATATTCAATATAATTCAATATGATGTCTTCCTTTGACTGACAAACATGCATCTACCCATCTATTTTTTTCTATTCACAGCAACTTACAACAAACAAGTAAAACCTTGGGGCATTTAACCCTGTATAGTCTAATGTCTCATATTTGATATGCAAAGGCCTCTATATTAACAACATGATTAAACCCTTGCTGAAAAACCTGTTGTACACAACCCACTGCATGCCTTCTGTCATCTGAGTGATAGTTCATACTTTTCTTAAACAAAATCCTTGAGTGAGAGATCCATATTCTCACTATATCATTCTCTATGGACCACAAAAGCATGATGAATTAAATATGATACTAAAAATCATTTATGCATTTATTTATTTTTAATAAAAAAAAAAAACAAGCCTGTCTTGACAAACCCCACATATATGTGCTGTAGGAGGCAGAGTGCGGCAGAGAATGATAAGTGGGAGAGTCGGGAGAGAGAGAGGGAGGGACGGAGAGAGAGAAACCAGTGAGCGTGCTTCAATTCATTTGGAGTTTCATTAGTGAAAGAGAGAGAGACAGATGGAGATGGAGGTTAAGGCAGCAGAACAAAAAGAAACAAGAGATTTAAAAAAACAAGATGTTTGTCTGAAATCAATAAGTATTCCCTCCTCTTCACCACACGCTCCAACATTTAGCACACGTCCGCCTGTCACAAGCTATCTGGTTTTATCTTGCTCTGAAGAAATCTGAACCTACAGTAAACACGAGCGAGTGGTCACTTTACAAGAGCTGCACATTACAGCCGTACGTGGAGCATCAACACCCCCTGCTGAGATCCATGCGGAGCGAGGGATAGAGATGGACCCTGAAACAGAGACTGAACGGGAGAAGATGACGCAAAATATACAGGGCAAGAGAGAGAGGAACAGCCCTGTGGCTATGAGCAGCCTGCCGCGTCCTTGAGAGCCGTCGAGAAGAGAGGAGCTGAACTCAGTAGTAAACTCTAGTTGTAGTTTTGAGAAAGAGAGAGGGAAAAAAGCCAACCATTTGGCCCTGCATCCTGCCTATACTCAACAAATTACCTTTCCATTTCACCTGTCTTAACCAATTATCAATTATTGATGAATGAATCACCTTACCAGGCGGAGGGGAAGAAGAGAAGAGGAAATCGGTCTGAGAATGGAAAACCGTTTTTATTCACATCTTCTTCATTTTCGAATGATTTAACGTGTTTGGTTCTGTTAGCGGTTCTTGAACGTCTGTATTCATCTGCTGATCATGAAACTCGTGAGGTTTAAATGTGAAGATTTGTTGGGTTCTAATCAGAAGGACTAAACTAGATTTGCACATTTTTTGAACAAAATGGAAATGCTTGTCCATGCAAAACTCACTATGAAGCTACAGGGTGTTGTGGATGGTTCTTGACAGTTTCTTTCTGGTTCAAGTAGAAAGAGTCCACTCTCATATGTCTATGATAATCTGGTCTCTAGATAAGACTCTCTGTAAATCTACTTTTTAATGGTTTTATCATGTGACAGATGATTTTTGTTGTTGTATATCCAAAAAGTAATAACACATATCTCTTCAACAAACCAAATGATTCATGTCCATGGCACAAATTGTGTAGGGGAAAACAGCTAAGGACAAATAACCCGAGGTAGGGTCGGGAATCTTCAAACTGTTCTTATTCTGTTGTCTTCATTAAAAAGTATTTTCCTGACATTGGATTATGTTAATTGTTCTTCAACATTTTTTTCTTTTTTGTATCCTTGCACTAATATAGACAGAATGCTGTACTAAAACGCTCTGACAGTGTTTTCTGCAGCACTATTCAGCGGTGGCACTGCAGCACTACTCAATCTACCACCACTGCAAAAGAAATCTTAACAAGATGTGAGAAGTTGCAGTCTGAAATGAATTTTAGAAGAAAGATTAGATGGTTTAAATTACATTTTAAACCATTTCAAATGTGTCACTGATGCTGGGGACACAGAAACACAAAATATGCGCACTCTAAAAAACGAATGTTTTGGCTGAACAACAACAAAACTCGAGTTATGAAAACCTCTCGTGAAATTACGTTAAACCAAAAAATGACGAGTTAGATTAACTTAATTTGTAGCATAAACACAAATTAAGCAAATTATTTTAAAAAGTTGTTACTAATTTCTAACATAATCGAGTCCAATTAATCGTATTTATTTGAATTGAAATGAACAGTTAGCATAGCAAATGGTCATTGGAACTTTTTAGCATCTACATTTAATGAACAAGTAAAATATTAGTTGGCACTGGCATTAGCACAGTCATTGCTCATATGGTTAATGTAGAGTACTCTCACGAAGCCACCCACAACCTAACCACAAGCTGTTAAATATAACAGCATTAAACACTCAAATGTATTTTCCTTTATTAAAAAACGCATAAATGATATCTAAAGTCACTATAGAGTCCTACGAAAAGCATGTGGGAACTAGAAATCCACTGCCAAATTATCAAAGTTGTCAAAACAACAATAAAAAGGTATATTTTTATTCCCCCCTCACATGCACAGACACTAAATACAATAGGCACAGCCATAACCATGCTCCAAAGCCTCCATCCAAGAAGCTGTGGCCAGAAACACACACATTTTCGCTTTGTATGTCCCTTGCGTTCATATTAACCCACACCACACGCAACCTTTTTTTGAGAACGACATGAGAAGATATGGAGTTGAATTCCAGAGCCTTTTTCCAACCCTTGTTTGTTTTCCAACCCTTGTGCCCTTCTAATTCAGGAAGAAATGTGAAACACACAGACATAGCTCGCTAGGACAGCCATGACTCAAAGCGGTTGTGCTCAACACTGAGAGGTTGAGCAGAAAGCACAAAGAAGTGGAGCGGCTGAGGCCGACGAATGAGGTGATTCCAGTGAGTAGTTCACAGCAGGGCCAGGTCTCTCTCTCGTCACACACGGCGCCTCACTGCCTCATGCTCTCAGGGCCCCAGCGAGGCGGAGCCAGCATCACAGAGAGCAAAATATTTCATCTGTGAGTCACAGCACCCGCACGCTGCTGACTCCTCCAACACTGGGAGTCGAGTTTACACATCACAAGCTCTGCTGGGTTACACCGAGGGTCAAAGAGCACTAAAAAGAAGATTTCTACCATTTCTGGAGAAAGTCTTTACTTGCCCGTAAAGAACTTAGAAAGAAAATAAATAAAAACGAAAGATATAATTAAGAAATAAATGAGAAAAAAAATAAATGACTAAAAAGAAAATAGAAAATACATTAATAAAAGGAAATAAAATTTGAAGAAAAATAGAGAATAAATACAAATAAAAAAGGAAAAGAGATCTAAAATAAAAAGAATATATAATAAAAAGAATAAATAGTTTGCCAAAAAGTAATAAAGAGAAATAAATAAATTAACAAATGCATGAATAAAAGAAAGGAAGGAAGGAAAGTATAAATTTGGTAATATAAAAAGAACAGAAGTAAAAGAATAATAACCAAAGATAATAAATTACCGAAAAAAGATAAAAATTAAAGAAAAAAAGGAAGAAAAAGAACAGAACTAAAAGGGAAAAATAAAAATAACAATAAATGAATTACTAATAAATAAAAATGGATAAAAAAAAGAAAGGAAAAAATAAATGCATGAAAGAAAGAACAAAAAAAAATAAGAAAATAGATAAAAAGGAAAAAAAAATGAATGAATGAATGAATGAATGAATGAATGAATGAATGAATGAATGAAGCAGTAATAATGCACAATGGGTCACAGCGCTGATTCTAGCTCTTGTATGAAGGCACATGAGCCAACACTGAACTTGGGTCTTCTATCTTCCTCACTGGTTAGACTTTCCCCTCATTCTCCCTCTACTCTGTCACTCTTCTTTTTCCTTCCACTCTTCCACTCATTCTTCAACTCTCTTTCCCTTTTCCAAGGGCAGAGACAGGATGTAGCCCACACCCATGTGGTGAACAACCATTCCTGCCATGCATTTTTCACATATTGCAAATGTCTGAAGGTCCACGGAGATGCTGCTGGCATTGAGGAGAGATCCATAACACACACACACACACACACGCACACACACACGCATAGACAGAGTTCCTCTTGACTGCATCTGTGTGGTCTATATAAACAAATAGGCTTCACGGCATCAGAATCAGACTTGTGTGTTGCAGACTGAAGCCGAAATCTCTTTTATACGCATAAGCACCGTGTCTAACCCCCGTACTCACAAACTACTCAGATACCTGATGATAAATCTCTACAGCAGCCATTTTGGAGGAAGGTTTTGTTCACAGCAGGAACAGATTCACTTTTAACAGACTCACAACTACAGTTCATTCAAGAGAGGAGGGCGTTTTAAGGGCTGTCACTCATCTGAACATTGCATAATGGATGACACAAATATCTTGCAGCTTTTTTTCCTGAACCTTTAACAAGATTTAAAGGATTAGTTCACTCCTTTACTCATTTACTCATCCTCATGTCTTTCCAAACCCACCTCCTTCCATCGAACACAAAAATAAGGGTATTCTGAAGAATGTCAAGGTTGCTCTTTTTTCATATAAAGTAAACGAATGAGAGCTAGGGATGTAAATTAAAAAAGAAAAAAAAAAACAGCACTAAACCAGGTTTGATGCCAATGACAATCAGTCACGATATGCAATAAATATATTTGACATCATAAGGGACCCTTTTATGCCATTTTTTGGCAAGTTTGGTCATTCACTTTCATGATTTGGAAAACTATATGCTTCATTATAAGGAGCAGCAAGAACTTTCTGCTAAATATCTATATATCTGTTCCTCACAACAAAAACAAACATACAAGTCTGGAACGATATGAAGGTGAACAAATGACACTGTAGCCTTAAACCAAAGACACAGAACCAAAAACGAAAGCATTAAAGTTGTTCTGCATAATGCATCTGAATGAGAAAGTGACAACAAATGTGGTAAAACGTTAAATTAAGATTATAAAGAGACTCTCTAGAATAAAATAAGTTAAGGTGCACAATCAGCACCTGTGGTGTTCTGTTAATGTGCAAATGCAGAGAAGCAAACATGAGTGTGAGATCAAAATCAGCCTGCTATCAAAATGACTTACCACTCAACGACATCCAAATGTTTGAGCTAGTGTCACTGTAAAACATGACATATCCTGTTGGCAGCAGGTGGTGCTTTGATTATAACTGAATATTGACCTTTAGATGTGTTCAGGTTTATTCATCATGTGGAGTTTGGGGCAGACTGGACGTCTGAGTTATAACAATTTCCCGTTTCATGGCATTTATAGCATGCTTTATCACTTAGCAAGAGTTGCTAGAATGATTCTAGCATGTTTACCACATAGTGTTTACCACACAAAAAAATATTGTACTATGTTGTTAATAGTGTATCTCCGTGTTAAACAGTTCACTTCCTGTTGCCAGTAGGTGGGGCTATGACTATAACTGAATATGGGCATGTAGATATCTTCAGGCCAGGGTTCTTACCAAACATGTTAAGTTTGGGGCAGATTGGACATTGCATGACTGAGTTAAAACAACTTCCCATTTCATGGCATTAATAGCATGCTTTAGCACTCAGTAAGTGTTCCTAGCATGTTTAGCACTCTATTACTTATTTTAGTGTGTTGCTAATACATGTCACTTCCTGTTGACAGTAGGTGGTGCTATGACTTTAACTGAATATTGGCATGTAGATGTCTTTAGGCCAGGACTCTTACCAAACAGTTTAGTTTGGGGTAGATTGGACATTGCATGCCTGAGTTAAAGCAACTTCCTGTTTCATTGTATTAATAGCACTTAGCTAAGTGTTGCTAGCCTATTTAACACTTGCTGATGCTTTTTAATATGGTACTAGGAGTCCATAACATTGTTAAACATGTCACTTCCAGTTGACAGTAGGTGGGGCTATGACTATAACTGAATATGGGCATTAGTGTTGCTTACGCGACAAAGATTATGAATAAATATCGTCATCAACGAACCTCTATCATGTGACGAAAGCGAGGCGAGATGCAACGTAAATCCTGGTCATGTGACAATGACTATAAATGTATAATGCCATATTGTTGACGAATAAAAACGAGACTAAATGTGGTTTACAAAATAAAAACTATGCTAAAATTTCGAGACACATTGTTATAACGTTATTTTGTCTCATTTAGTCATGTTATTATTATTATTATTTTGCAGTATTTCTTTTTCCTTTGTCTCACTTCAGGGGCTGCATCAGGTCGCACTGCGCAGACTCGGGCGACGTCACTTCCTCAAGCCCCACTCGCTGCATTATTTAGAAGACGACAACAAAGTTAAGTCTGACACAGAGAAAGGCGCCGATGTGTGAACTTCTAACATGTTTGGTTGGTAAAGTAAATATTGTAAATTCAAAGAGCGTCTTCTGTGTCTGGATTGGATGTATTCTTGAGTCTATAAGGTAACAATAATATGATAAGATAACCTTGTGTGAAATGGGTTTGGTTAAGAGATCATTTTGGTTTTGTCTATACTACTACGCACTTACAGAATATTGACTGGGTTAAATAGAAACGCATTACTAAAGAGAGAATAAAATACAATTTCATTGACTAAAACTAGAATAAATGTCATCAGTTTTCATCGACTAAAACTAAAAAAGTCATGGATAATTCTGACTAAAATAAGACTAAAATGCTCAGACTTTTAGTTGACTGAAACTTGACTATAGACTAAAAAGAGTATGAATGTGACAAACTAATAAAAACTAAAATATCAGCTTCACACAAAGACTAGACTAAAACTAAAATTAAAACTGGCTACCAAAAACAACACTGATGGGCATGTGTTCAGGACTTTTATCAAACGTGTGAAGTTTGGGGCAGATTTGACAATGTTTGCCTGAGTTACTGCACACAACATATTTCAAGGCAAAATATAAAAATGTGTCAGGGTGCCAGGGATACGCCCTTCAAGGAAAACTCAAGATCTTCACATTTTAGCATCGCAAGGCCTTATTATTACACACACCAATTTTAAAGATGATCCGATTAAAACTGTAGGAGTACCTTATTAAAGTACGAGGCCTGAAAATGGCAAAAGAAAAGCAAAAAATCATAGAGGAAAAATCCAAAATGGCTGACTTCCTGTTGTGTTTAGGACTTCGCTGCAAGAGATTTTTTTCTTTTTGTAGGTATTGGGACATTACATGCATGTGCTGAATTTCATAAATGTACATTAAACGTAGCGGGAGGAACGCTTCGTTGACATTTTACAGATGGCGCTTTCAAGCCATTTTCCCACACCCAAATCTGAAACCCATATCACATGTAAATCTTCACCAGTTCTAATGCGTATGCAAGGTTTCATCAGTTTTGGAGCATGTTAAGGCCCTCAAAAATGTGATTTAATTTAGAGAAGTAGTAGTAGAATGAACAGAGAAACCATTGGTGCTCGGGCCCTAACTGCATGAATTTTAAAGACTTTAAAATAAAAGATAAAACTGTCCCTATTTAATAAATATCACTGGTCTTATGTATCACATCAAAAACCCACCATAAAAATTATATTATATATATTATTATGTATATATTAAATATTTACCTATATCAACCAATACTATTCTAGCCTAATACGTTTTATCCAATAAAATCTAAATGGATCAAATCAAACCCCAACTATTACTTTTCAATGTATATTTGGTTCCACTCAGAAACTTGTAATACAAAATTCAAATGTGTGGGGATGGTAATTCATGTTTTTAGAAAAAGAAAGAAATGTATTTTTCACTACAAGGTGCCCAAAACTGAATACTGAAAAGAGATGCATTCTAGAACAAACTTCTGAAATATAATGAACGTTCACTTGGGATAAACTGACTTTATTCTAGCTCTGTATGATAACAGACGCCAGGCAGATGTCTCCGGAAACAAATTTCAGGTTCAGTGAGCTGATTGTGGGTGGCCATTGTGGACTACAAACAAACTGGAAGACAGATGCCTAGAAACACTCCCAACACAAAGGCTCCAAAAATTTAGCAGGAGAATCATCCTGCCTAATAATTTGGTTTTAAAAAAAAAAAAAAAAAAAAAAAAAATGTTTTGTCCAAAATCACATTTGATGTTATGAGGTTCCATTTCAGTTAGGATGCATCCGTAGAGGGTTGCTGTTTATGTAGGTAGTAGACAGCAAGGCACAAACAAAACTTCCAATTAATAATTACATTTCAGTAGAATAGTTAAATGTTCAAGTCGGCATGAAATGAAAACCCACTCTATTTTGTAAATGCATTTTTATAGATCTGATTATGAAAAATTCATCCTTTGATGTTTTATTTTTTTCAAAATTCTGTTACGATTTAATACAAATTCATCATCAGAAATTGAGTCTAATGAAATTAATAAGATAAAAACTATTTACAATAAATGTGCTTTTTTTTTTTTTTTTTGTCAAATAAGATGCCGCTCAAAAGATCTGTATAAATGAAAACGGATTAAAAAATAATTTCTTGATTATATAATATATACAATAAAATAACATTACTATTACCTTGAGAAGTACATTTAGTATGCAATAGTAAATTATATCTGTCATACTTTCTTGACGTAAAACCAAATACTTATTTCAGCGGTTTGTCATGAAAATCTTTCAGTTTGTGTGTGTTTTTTTTTCGAAAGGTGGTTTTTCTCAAATGAAATAATGAAAAGCTTGTGAAGTGACTCTAAAAACATCTCTGGAGATCAAGCTCATGTGAACTCCTATATTAAGACAGCAGATGCAGAAAACACCGCAAGCTTCAAGTGTGAGTTTGTGTAGTATACGAAACCACACCTTTCATTCTCAGACACAGGCAGAAGAAGCAGACTTCATTTTGTTAGACAACATGCACTGACAAGCTATTGTTGCCTTTACTTCTGCTGTGTGATAAGCTGTTAGATTAATCCATATTGAGGAAACGGTGTTTATCATCGTCACCAACATACATTTCTCGATTTTTGGTTTATTGCACTGCCCTATCTCTTCCAACATTTCAGCTCAAAGCATTGTGGGTAAAGTAGTGTTTGACCGCTACTCACGTGCATGTTTATCAGCGAGGGTGATGAGCGTTGTAGAGATGTCTCTGCGTCGGTAGAAACACACCACTTGGCCTCCACATTCCCATTCGCCGTCTGCAAACGGAAATAGAGTTGTCACAGCAACAGCTTCTAGACCTATCAGCTCCTGGGGAAGCCTCAATATGCAAATTGAGGATCAAATCATAACCGTGACCTAAACACCTCTGCACTTCCTGGCTGATTTGAGAGGGTCTTGTGATGAAGAGAGGATGAGGAGGGCAGACAGTGGGGGTGCAGTGTGACGTTAGAGGATGCTAAAGGCTTAAAAGTGTGAACAACTGTAAGAAAAAAGATCAGTCATTTAGGTGCTGGGTTTTGCCAAACACTCACTACAATACCGAAGCTTGTCGTCCTTTGCATATTAAAAGGCATCACAAAAGGCGAAATCTGAAAGAACATTCTGGCCACTTATTTCAATCAAATAAAAGTGAATGAGGACTCGGACCTCTCAAGTTTTGAAAACGGCAAAAATCACCATAAAAGAACTTAATTGATGTTTTATCAAAGTTATTTTTATATTTATATTTAATTTCAATTTTTTCAGCTTATCAAAACAACATTTCTAGTATGAATTTAAGTTTTTTTTTATATAATTATAATAATCTAATATTTACATTTGATTAGATTTTATTTCTCCTTTAAATTAATGAAAGTGATAGTTAACAAATAAAACTCAAATGGCTTCAGAATATTTCGAATATAGCACACAAACTGTATGGACCACTTCTATGATAACTTACTTTTTCCTTTTCTACTCATTTTGATGTCTGAAAGCCCCAGTCTTTCTTCTCTTTCATGACAAACATTTTTCCACTCGCTCTCTGCTCACAAGTGTACTAGTATACTAACAGAATAATGTGGCTTTGGTACAGTCCAGGCTTTTTGTTTTAGACAAAGCATTAAAGGGTGACCAGCTTCAATCTTGCAGTGTTCGACTGGCTTTTGGTAACACACACACACACACACACACACACACACTCATTCGTCACTTACCTTGTTGAGTTCCTCTATTCGCCTGATCAGCAGTGGGTTACTGGAGGAGTTTTCGAAGTAAACATAATCTGTGCGGAGAAAAAGAAACAACCGTTAGTGTTCACACACCTACAGTCTGTCAGCGACAGGCAGCATCTCCTGTCTCGCTCCCACACCTGCTGGGGCTTACCGGACTGTTTCAGAGACTAAACAGAGCATTCTCCACCGGGATACATGACAGGAGCGATGCTGCCTTTTGGCAAGTTCCCCAACAACAACACATTTGAAAGCAACGGCGTTGACACTGTGAAAAGCTATGGCGTTTGTAACTCAACCTCATAGATAACCTTCAACATCGACTTTTGACTGACACCAAATAACATGCCATGTCAGGACGATCACAGGAAAAACACAACATTAAAACCAAACAAGACAGACATGACACTTTTTTGTCTCTATTGTTAAAATAGACATTCAAAAATAGATAAATGAAGAAGGAATACAATTCAACTACACAATTTTAATAAAGCTCTTTTATCATGGCATGTAAACCACTACTTTGGAATTCAATTCATTTCGAGTTTCAAAACGAAACTCCAAAAACTCATTAGCAAAGTGTCAGGGGTGTAATAACGAAAGAAAGAAATGCAATTCTTGAAAAGAAAGCCAAGTATTGTTTGAAAAACATTGTCTACCACAATCAAGGTCGTGTTGCGACCAACATGCAGAAAGACAAAAAAAAAAAAAAAACAGGAAACTGTCAGAGACCACCCCTGCAGAATGTCATGACTGTGTTTCAAGGTCAAAAAGCCTCTTGAATTTTTTTTGAGAATTTGACATATGTTTTATAAATGTAAGATTTGCACTCACATGTATTCAAGGCATGAGGAAAACATGATACCTTTGTGATTCGGCTAAAACATTTTCTATAACATTTCTAAGATATATAGATTTTTTAAATCTTTTATTATCATAGAGCCAGTTTAGCCATTGACCCTCCTACCAATTCTCTCAGTTCTGTCTTTCTCGTGTTAACCCTGCTTTCCCGATGTATTTGTGTGTGTTCGTGTTCTGTGCGTGTGCTGTTGGCCCTGCTCCAGGGCGTGTGGGCTCTGTGCAGGCTTACAGCTCTGTGGGACGTCCCCCGCAGGCCTCAGGCTTGGTGGGGTGCCTGGTCTTAACCCCGTGTGTGCCAGGACCTCTGGCAGATTACACCCCGTGTACAGCAGACGGCATACACATACACACACGCTACCACAGTAATCCCATGGTTTGGTGGTGGGGGGAGGGGGGGTGAGGGGAACAGAACATCAAGTCTGGCAAAAACACGCTTGCAAATTCAGTGTTTGGTAGCACAGCCATGTGAGCCAACAGTTCCTGTTTCAGAGAGAAGTCGGTTTACTAATACATCAAAATGTATAATTTTCTTGAGAACTTAAAGGGCAATAATTGATTCCAAACCTGTATGCTTTTCTTTCTTCTGCTGAACACAAAACAAGATCTTGTTGTCAACCAAACTGTTTCGGTTCTCAGCGACTTCCATTATATTTTAGGTCTATACAATGGAAGTCAATGGGAAGCGAAACAGTTTAGTTACCAGCATTTTTCAATATATTTTTGAACTGTTCAGCAGAAGAAAGAAATGCATACAGGTTTGGAACATGAGGATGTGTAAAAGATGAAAATTTTTGGGTGAACTATCCCCTTTAAACAGTTGTACTGTCTCAAAATATTATTCAAAGTTTTACAAATGTTAAAACCTCTATATGAAGTAGATTATAATACTACATAACAATTTTTGAGTTTAGATTACACTTATTAAATTGCACTACCGTTCAAAAGGTTGAAAGAAAATAATTATTTTATTCAGCAACATTGCAGTAAATTGATCAAAGAGACAATGCAATTGCAAACATATTAAAAAATGTGTTTTATATAAAATTTGTAGCTTCTGTTGCAATTGAAATGTTCTATTTAACACAGGCCTTCATGGACATAAAAGAAAATTGGTTAATATATAGCATCAATAACCAAGAGTCCTAAAAATGCAGCAACTTGAGCAACGTAAGATTCAGCAGATGTTTTTTGCACGATGACCAAGAATTGATCTAAATTACCTTTAACGGGTCTTCAAACTGGGATTTTAGAGTGCTAGGGGATCTGTGGAAAATTTTGAGGAAAATTTTGTTCCCCTTTTCACTCTGGTTTCTAACTATATTATTCTATTTTACGGATATATACTTATATATTTAAGGAAGAGAGGTCTCTTAAAAGGGGATCATCATATTCTGTTGTCTACAGAAATAGTTTAGATCAGATCCACACTTTCACTTACAAGGACAGCTACAAGCAATAAAGCATAAATGTATTGATTGCATAGTAAATGGATTGTTATTCTTGTGATTGTCATTGGCTGCCTGCGAGATCCAGTGTACAGCTTAATTCGGCGATATGACTGGGATATTGGGATCTTGAGAACTTTGGAACCCAAAAAAAAAATGGTTGATGACAAAACAAGGTTGTGAACCCCTGACATTCACAGTCCTGAATCTTCCACTCCATCTGAGATTCATTCAGCCATGTGCGTCTGACTGTATCTATCAGTGTGAATGCATGTAAGACTAGGACCACACCTCTTTGATGCTTATTAAAAGAGTGCAAGTTCTACCAGAGGCCTCCCGGTTCAGAGAAAAACCCAACAGGGAGACAGAACCTCACACAGGACCTGGTAGAGAACCAAGAGGAGCTCAAGAAGACCTGGGGGCATCACCACCATGTCTCACAGCTTCTGCCAAGCCTCCTGCCTGTGCCCACAGCGATTGCTGTGCCTCCATCCCCCCACCAATCAGCACGCGACAAGCCTGTGACATCACAGTGCAGTCAAATTTCCTGTGATCCAATCCGTGCATGTTGCCGAGCCTTACTGAGACTGAGGGTGAAAGAAAGACAGACAGAAAGCGAGAGAGGGAGAGAGTCAAGTGCAGGGAGTCTAACCAGGCCAGAGGAAGTTGAGTAAAGAGAGAGACAGGCAAAGAGCGAGAGATACAACAAACAAGCCAACAGTCATTTAAAAAAAAAAAAAGAGAGAGAGAAATGTCTTTGCGTGGATGAACACTCTCATAATGTAATATATTTTTATTAAAAATATTTGCCTAAACTTGCCGACTTCATTAGATCGAGGCAATCAGGCTGGACTTCAGGAAGTGTGGGCTGCCCAGAGTTGGCCTCTCCGTGGCCCAGCCGCTGCAGAGACCCCAGCCTGCACAGGTCCTGGGAGTGCACAGAGGCCATTCAATCCCCGTCTTAGGACAATCAGACTGGGACCCAGGAGACATCCGTTACTATGGCAATACCAGTTAATTCAAGCTTATGCTCCAAACACATACACAGAGCATTAGTGCAGCTCTTAGTTTATTCCTGCTCACTGCCTCCAGCTCAGGGATTCAGGTTATACAATACCTTCTCCAACAACATGGAACCACGAGGAAAAAACTGTGGTGGGCCGGAATACAAAAAAAAATAAAAATCAAAAGACAAAGATCATATTATACTCTAAATGATTCGCTGTATATAGTAAGGACCGGTCCGATATTACTGAGCTTGACATTTGGGGTTGGTATGTTGTTGCTTTTTTTTGTGTGTGTGTTTTTTTTTGTGTGTTTTTTTTGCTCACCAAGAATGCATTTATTTGTATAAAACATTATTATATATATAAATTACAATTGTATTTATTTCTTTAAATGACAAAGTAGAATTTTCAGCATCATTACTCCAGTCTTCAGTGTCACACAGTGGCATAATTTGACTTTGGCCTGAAAACCATCAAAATTCACGTCATTTTTGCAGAGTGCACTTTGGTGCTCCTACTGACGTGGTGAGTATAACCCAGGCTCTACACTCAAACGCTGCACAGTTCAAAAGAGTTGTCCTTCGATGTTTCACATATGCAACAGAAATGCCAGCTTGTATGCGTTGAACAACACAGTGGTTATGGCAGTGCGAAAGCTCACAAAATTTAGTCAGTCGCAGTCTTGAGACCTCCAATTAATAGTTAATATAACCAAAACAGGTTATTATTATTATTATTTTATATGAATAATAAAATAGTGTGGTCAAAAGACCCGCACAAAAAAAAAAATGAAAATGTCACAGTACCAGGTTTCTTTTAGTACCCATGGGACAGAGGACCCGGTCAACCTGGTTCTTGACGCATACAGCGCTATGATTTCCGCGAAGCTGAAAACGCGGACGGAATCTCAAAATCCAGTCATGACAAAGAAACTTATATTTTAATATGGACAGTCATGGAATTTGTCAAAGTTAGCATAAATTAATCAAATCAAATCTATGGAATCATATGGAGCAGGATCTGTAAATGTTAAGCCGCAAAAGTTGGTTGAAATCTGATTCCTGCATGTTTTGAGTGTCTCTGTGTGAACTGTAAATTAATGGTTCGTTTACCACATAGACCGAAGCGCTTGACACTTGCAGTAATTTCAGCATCTGCTGTCTCAATGAGGACATAAATTCATTAACAACATCACCAGAACTGTTCTGAGTCACTTCACAAGCATTTTACCGTTTCATTTGGGTAAAACCAGTGTCAGTTTAAAGGTATTCACGGCACCCCGTCAAAATAAGTTCATTTTTACATAAAGGTATTGTGCTAGAAATATTACTATTATTCAGTAGAATATATGTGATACTGCTACTACTGTTGAAAATTAATAAAACTTCTTAAAGAAATAAAAATCGCACAATATTTCTTCCATATTTTATCTTTAATAGCAAATCCCCTTTATTTACAAAAAATAAAATGTGTTTAAATTTCATTAATTAAAAGACAAATTAAATTTGGGTGAAACTTGTTTACTGTTTTTCATAATTATATTACTTGTAGAAAAACTTTAAACACAATTGTAAAGAATGGCATTGGTTTTATTTTTAGTCAAAGTTTTTTTTTTTTTCTTCAGCATATTTTTGTGTTTTGCTCTGGTACCGAAATTGGTACAGAGAACCGTGGATTTTCACTGGTATTGGTACCGAATACTGAAATCTTGGTACCGTGACAACACTAAAACCCATCTACTCGATTTTGTAATATTCTTTAAAATTGTAGTCCATATAAAAAGGTTTATTTCTATTAAGGGCACGTCCATGTGGAGATGGTGAGCCAGCATCGGCATTCGGCAACCTCATCTTTGCACCCGACACTGACTCACTAAGCACTAGTTTATTAATAAATAATTTAAATATCTTCTCCCCCCCGACACGTTCATAATCACTTTGCTCGTGCTTTGAGGCAATTGCTTTATGTGTGAGCTTGAGCACGGAATAGGCTCTAGCCAAATACTCCTGCCTATATATTAAAGTATGGTTAATATATTATTCAATTTAATACAACGTGCGACTAGTTGACTAGAAAAATCTTTAGTAGAGGGCAGGCCTACTTAGCACAAGGAAGTGCTCCATTTTTAAATAAACTGCTATAATGACATTAAGAAAATTGTGACTTCTGCAAACCAGATCGTTATTGCACTGATCGAGTTATGGATGCGTAAGGAGTCATGTTTTTTTATTATTATTATTATTATTATTATTATTATTATTACCACCCTAATTAGATTATAAAGAATGATTTGTTGATCTTGTTTTCCCTTTAATACATACCTACAGCAATATATTTATCAATTACCAATTTCCCACCCATCCCACCACAACTTATTATCAGTGTTGAAAATGCATGTACTGTTTAAGAGTTTTGTGGAAACCATGAATCACTTCAGGATTCTTTGATTAAAAGAACAGCATTTATTTGAAATGGAGATATTTTATAACATTATAAATGTTTCAAAAGTTTTTTGTTTTTGATGTTTCAATAAAACAGCTTTTCTATTGCCATATTGTGAACAAATCTAAATGTAATGCCGCAATTGACACTTTTCATTAATTTTCAAATTTCTATTTAATCATGACAGTCAGATACAAATTAGTTTAATTGTTCAAGGGGCAACTGTTGCGCCTGTACTTCAATTATGGGGGCATTTATGTTCATTTTAGTTGCATTTCTGCACTAAGCCCCTGTTCATTTCTGACCCTGACCTGCGCCAAGCTCATGCATGGCCTCTCTGCAATCTAGTTAACAGAGATCCACCATAGCAACAGACAATTTTAATCCCTGGACTTCTGATTAATTTAATGCATCCTTATAAAAAAAAATAAAAAAAAAGTATTCATTTATTTCCTAAAGTATAAAAATTTACACATTTTCTATTTTATTTATAAATTCTGAGATTAAATCATTTCAGCACTGAAGTTGCATGAGACTATTTGTAAAACATGGTGATCATGTTGTCCACCATTATTTGAGATAGATCTAAACTACAGAAAAAAAAGAACGGGACAAGTACCAGTAAATTTTCTGTATAAAAGCGATATCACTTTTTTTAAGCATTTGACTAGTCACCAGACTATAAGAGCTATGGATTTCTGCAGTGATGTTTGTGTTTATACGTCTCTGTGGTTGTTTAAACCAGACTATTCTAATGGAAGGAGAACCAGGCTTTTGTATTAAATTGCAGGGTCTGTAATTGTCCCACCTACATATACTGTACACAAAGATCCTGACACAACGTCCACAATGTGACAAGTATTCAGTAGCAAGCCATTTTTATATCCACACTAAAAGCAAAAAAGCTGCATGAAGCGACAAAAATCACAGCATACAGTATTTGATGATTCCAGCCAACATCAGATCGCATTCACTACGGTTCACTTACAAGGGATATTCAAAGAGAAATAAAATGCTTGATTCTGATACTTTATTCATGGGTAAATGACAAAGAAGCCAGACCTGAAAAAGCTGGAGATACAATCAGCATCAACTTTGTGATGTGTTTTTTCAAAGGTTGAATTCCAAAGGTTCAGTATGGAGCCTCAAAGCTTATTTATACAATTATTTTGGCCAATACTACTGATATCATCTTCTTTATTTAATTAAAAGGAATTGAATCATAGCGATGAAATTGGCAAGATTTTAAACTGTACAACTGTAGACTAAAACAATGCCAAAACAGCTATTTGGTTAACAACAACCAATAACCCAATACATACATACATAACATGTCCAGGAATGTGCAGTAGAAGGTAAATGGGACCAATTTGGACTGGCATTATTTGGACCAATTAGATTTCACCATTGGTGGAACATCCCGGTGCAAAGTGACAAATAGAAACCTAAAATGTATCATCGTCACAGTCATTAGGACAGAAATTACATGGTATTGAGCTTAGTAAGGTCATGTAGTAAGAAACCGGTGCAAAGGCTGTCAAGGCACAAAAAAAAAATTGGAGCAATGAAACAAAACTCCAGAATTAGTTTGCTAAGAGCACGGCAACTACTTGCAGGTATTTTTTAGTGCTAATGGTCAAATAAAAAATAAAAAAATCAATGATTTAAACACAATATCATAAAATGAAGCTACCACAAAAGTAATGGCATAAACTGGTTAGTTGGCTAATCCTTAGAGCATTTTCTCCATTCCACTCATCTCATTAAAAAGTCTCTGCCAGCTGAGGAACTGGTGAATAAATGATCATGTTGCTGTTTTAACTGTCAATCACACAACTGTACTAGAGAGATAATTGCTCCTGGGGAGGTGCTTCAGGACTGCGCAGTGCTCAGAGCAGCCTCGACTGATGTTCTGCTAGGCAAAGACAGCTCACAGTTTCTCTAATGCCATCATCACCTGTATTTAAATATGACAGAACTACACCTCCTGTTGTCCTGTTTTGTACACAGGCCTGGGAAGAATCTGGGAAATTCTTTCTGCATTTGGCGATGTGGGCTGTGCTGAGCTGAAAGCAGAGGACTTCTGTGAATTGATTATGAATACACATACTCAAATGAACGATTAGCATCAGTTATGAGTAGAACTTTTTGGAAGATGAGCACATCCAATTCTAGCCTGATGGCTCCTTGACATACATATAGCAATAAAGAAATGGTATAGTCACTTAAAAATGTACCATATCTTAAAACTATGCTCTTTGAATTAATGTTGGTTTCGTATATTTGATATATTACAAAATGTTCAAGAATAATTCACATATAATAATAAAATAAAACTTACACCTTTAATACATTTAATCCATTTTACAACTTAAGTTTTTTCTCAATAATTACCATTTATGATCAATTAATAATTACAATAAAACGTATAAATTAAATTAAATAAATTCAAATTAAGTCAAACCATAACATTTTACAATCAGTAGGAAGATCTGACTGGTATTCCCTGTTTGGCCCTCAAACTCCATAAGACTAAGACATGAAGTGCCTGTCTAAAATACAATTGCCTGTTAAGTTTTTTTTTTTTTTTTTCATGTTGGCTGGGCTCCATGATTTTGATTTCTCACACAATATCAAATGTTTCAAATATCAGAAAGCAGTAATGCAGATGTTCAAAAAAAATCTATAAAAAACAATAATTAAAGATTGAGCCAAACAACTTAAGAATTTAATTATTTTAATGAGGCTTTTATGCTCATTATGACATCACACTTGAACATTTCTTCAAATGCAAAACAAAAAAACATGCTCATCAGAGAAGAGGTATATTCAAGTCCCTCATTATGAACAGAAATGTTCAAGTATTTAAAAAAAAAAACAAATCCCAGAAACCCCAGCAACGAGTGTTCTGCGGTGTTCTGCAGGCAGATGCATGGCCTGTGATTTACAGAAGATTCTATTAGACTCACTTCAACATGAACAAAACTTTAAAGCAACCGCACTTTCTCTAATAAGGTGGATGGGGAACATGCTTTTTCAAAATGTACCATGTAATACAGTAGGCTACGGCTACTGTACCAGACAGAAAAATCTGAAATCCACTTGATTTGTGGCCCGCACTGATCAGACACATATTAAATATAGCGAACACCTTGCAAAGCTTCTCAAAGAACATATATCTCTGCTAAGTGTGTCCTGCCCAATGGCTCCACACTCAAACCTGAACCATTTCGAGTTCAACGCCACCAATCGCAAAGTGACTTAGCCCATTTCCGTTATTTCTGTGGCTGTTCTGAATTTGTTTTCCTCTGATTTTCTTGGCACATTTATTCAATGCCGGAGTCTAGGAGAAGCCTCCCTTCTGGGAGAAGAAAAGAGAGCCAGAGAAAAGCCGTTAGCTCAATGAGAGAGAATTCAGGCCGACTACCTTCTCCATCAAGTGTGAGGGAGGACAAAGGAGACAAGGAACGCTAAGGCTTTGTTTTTCCCCTAACAGGGCATTGTTTTAACCATTATGGCCCTGCTTCCAAATTCGATAGCCTAAAATCCACTCAATGGAAAACGATTATTGCATTGGAGGTATCAGGAGAATTCTGAACGCTTCAATGCGGGAAGCTGTCTGGGCTGCTTTAACGAGATCCAAATGATAGTTATGGTGCATTTCAGCAATCAGCTATTAGTACGGCTGCGCTAAGTGTAGGGTGCACAGCAGAGGTCTGAACACGGAGGTGTAAAATACTGCAAAACTGGCTTCGCTCCAATCCAAGGTTGGTCAGTGTGCTTTCTTTTGGTTCATGCTAGAGCAATGAGAGAAAGAGAGAAATGGAGAGAGCGCAGGAGATGTCGATATGTATCAGGTGATGCAGTAGCCAGAGGTATGGAGGCCCTTGGAGACTCTCTGCTGGATGGAGTGCCTGGGGCCATTTTCAGCCTCAGCAGCCAAAGATGTTGCAAACACGGGGAGGAGTGTGTAACAGATATTTACGCAATGATCTTAAAGTCCTGAACGAACGCATTCACAAACCTGTGATTCATCTCTGTACAGGATATCCAGTGAGAACAGCGACCTGTTTAGAATATAGTGCACTGCACACGGAGTAGTACAGACCAAATACTCCATTTGTTTTATGCATTCTTCAACACTAACTATTTCAAACCATGGTATAATACACTGTTGTCACATGACAATGTTTAAATATGTTTAAATTAAAACCGGAGAAAGATAAGAACATTCTAAAAGGATAGTTCACCTGAAAATAAAAATTATGTCATCATTTACTCACCCTCATGTCATTCCAAATGAGGTCAGTCCTTGTGTGACAAGCAAGTTTCATTTTTAGTAGAGTTGATGTGATCTATGTGCATCAATCAATGATTTTATTTAAATAAAACCCTAAATTAAATCTGTTCATCATATAAAGCGATTGTGTCTCTTCAGAAGACTTGGATTGAAGCACTTGATTCACATGGATTACTTTTACAACGTCTTTATGAACTTTTCGAGGCATCAAAGTTTTGTGAACTTTCAATGGTTCTTTCGATGGTCCAACTTTCGATGGACAAAAATTATGAGAGAATATTGAAAATATTTTCAACTTCATCAAAAGACTTATAGGTTTACAATGACGTGGGGGAGCAGATAATTACATAATTTTCATTTTTGGCTGAACGATTCCTTTGAGAGATGGTAAAGATGGTCATTTTTGGCAGATATTACTCCAGTTCAATCAAAAGGTAAGTCAAGTGCATTGCATTGTGGTATGCATTTTGCATGCCTGCATGCAACACGTACACAAATCCAGATATTCTATAAACACAAAACATCTGAATACTGTAGTGTATACAGTATACTTCACACATCAGGAAAATGTTTAAACAGAAACATCCAGGCAGAAAACTGCCAAACAGATTTGTGAACCACAACTGGTGTAAATTCACTCATGTTGCTCCTCAGCAAAGATCTGCTTTTCTTCAGGTTAGACCAAGTTCATCAGCTCCCGAAGCCCAATACACTCATTATACCAATAATTACACATTGGACACTGTAAGCACACATTCATTCTCCCCAAATCAGCACAGCCGGGATCCTAATGGATAATTGATACCAACAGGGAATCAGTTCCTGAGCCAAATGCAATCACTGGAAGGGACAGACAAACCAAAAATGAAACTTCTGGCATAATATACTCACCCTCATGATTATTCAAACCTGTATGACTTTTGTTTCTTCCGCAGAACACAA
>NW_020523664.1:0-112067 GCF_003368295.1 Carassius auratus
AAAAACAAGATGAAAGGATGAGAAGAGCTGAAGAGGATGAGACCAGAAGAGAGAAGAAACAGAGAGTGTGGGATGAATTTAATCAAAGATTTAAACAAGAGAAAGAGAGAATGAAACAAAAGAAATATGATCTTCAATCTAAACAAGAAGCAGAAGAAAACATGAAGCTCCTAATGGAGATAGTGGAGGAAATGAACAGAGAAAAGGAAGATCTGATGACCAAACTAAAAGAAGAGAAAGAGATTATGAAGACGATGATAGAAGAAGAAAGACAAAATCATGACAAAGAAAAAAAAGAGGAGAGAAGAGAAACTCAAAAGAGAAATAACAGAACAAGAACTACATCAGAGAGAAATAAGAGATGAGATGAGACGAGAACGAGAGATGTTCGAACATAAATTGAGAAAATGAGGCAAGAGAAAGAGAAAGTTAAAACAGAAAGAGAAAAACTTCAACTCCAATATGACACAGAAATAGACAAACTGATGAATAAACTAGAGACTGACAGACAGAACCAAGAAAGAGAGAGAAGGAGAAGAGAAGAAGAATTTAATAAGAGGGAAGAACAATACAAAACACAAAAAAAAGAAAAGGAGAAGAAAGAGAAGAGATCCATGAAACCATGAAGAAAGAACGAGAGGAATGGGAGAGACAGAAACAAAAAGAAGAAAAGAAGAGAAGAGAAGAAGAGGATGAGAAACAAAGAGAGAGAGAACAGAGAATGTGGGATGAATTTAATCAGAGACTGACACTAGAAAGAGAGAGAGTGGAAACAGAGAAAGAAGATCTTCATTCTAAACATGAAACACAAGAAAACAACATGAAGATCCTGATGGAGAGAGTGGAGCAAATGAACAGAGGAAAAAGAAGAAATGATGAGAAAACTAAAAGAAGAGAGAGAGGCCATGAAGATGATGATAGAGGAAGCAAAACAGAACCAAGAAAAAGAAGAAAGAGAAGAGAAGACGAAGATAAGAAGAGGTGGGAGAGAGAGAAACAGATCTCTGAGGAACAGTATCAGAGACTCGAGAGGGAAATGGAGGAAGTGATCAGAGAGAAAGAAAGAGTGGAACGAGAGAGACAAGAACAACTAGAGGAGTTTGAGAAGAGACTGAAAGAAGAAAGAAACATGAGAGAAGATCAACAAAAGACGTTTGAAGAAAAACTCCAACAGCATGAAGAGAAACTAAATAGAAGACAGTTGGAGATGAAAGAGGAAGAACAGGTGAGTTTTTAAAGAAACCTTAAAAACATCAATCCACTTTATTTTGCAATGCTGAAGTAAGCGGTTTTCTGTGAATGTTCGAGACTTCCGGTTCATTAGCCGCTGTAGGGAAATAGCGAATAAAGAGAATAGCAAATAAAATTACCTAGAAGTAAATGATACCACAAGCCAGAGCCATAAATTGAAAAATGGCCGTACCCGTTCTTATGGGAATAATTAGGTGGACAGGAAAAATTACAAAATGATTTGTGTTAGAATAGTAAATGGTGCTATGTGGTTTAAACACACTTATCATTAAAATTGTGAGAAAGCCCAGATGAAATGCCAGATTTGTTTAAAACAGAACTGGAAAACACTGTTTAAAGATGTATAATTGTTTTGTCTACTAAACAGAGAGAAAACACAGACACAGACACAACAGGAGCCAGTCCAGATCAACACTTTCAAAAAGAAAAGACTGAAAGAGAAAAAATAGAGCAACTATTTCACAGACTTCATCTGGACGAGAACAAAAATAAACTGAAAACTGTAAAAGCTCTTCAGTTAACTGCTCATTCATTAAAGGCCCGTAAGTCTTGTGCTGAGGAGAAGCTGGTTTGGAGTTTCATACAAAAACTACTGATGATGAACTACAGAGCAAAATACACTTATGTTAAAGATACCAATGAACAGCATGATACACAACAGAGAGACAGTGATGATTTGAAAGAAATGTCCATGTCTAATGAAGAAACAGGCCAATCTGAGCGAATTCACCCGATGGATGTTCAGATGGCTGTGTTTCATTGTGCTGATGGTTTCCTGAAGCAGCTGATGGTGACTAAACTGTCCCAGTGTCAGTACGCTCTGCCTCTGCTTGTTCCTGATCCATTCACTCAACAGATTGAGTTTCCTCTCTGGACGTTCAGACAAATCAACAAGAGCTGGAAGATGACCAACACCAACAATGAAATCATCAGTCAAACCCAGCCCATCTACAAGGCAGAAACTCCAATGGTGTTTTTCTTCAGGTTTGGCTCGGTGTCGTCCTCCAAGTCTCAGCTGATGAACAGTCTGATCAATGAGAAACACAACACGTTCTTCCACAGGAACTGTCCCGGAAGCAGCAGATCCAGACTCCTGATGGATGGAGTGGTGGAGATCGCCTGGTTCTGTCCTTCTGGAACAAATGATGATAAATTCACTGACTGTGTTGCATTCTGCAATCTACACGGGTGACGCAGGAGACCATGAGACACAGCTAGAGATCCTCACTGAAATGGCCTCAGTCAATGTTGTTCTTTTAACACAACTTGACAGGAATGAAAGCGTTAAAATGATCCAAAATCTGTACACAAACAAAAAGCCACTCATTTGTCTTCTTACTGAGGATGAATCTACTGTAACAGAGATTAATAACACAAAATTCAAAATCGGTCTGAAGGAAAGAAGTCATTCAGATGCATCTGAAGAACTCAGGAGAGCTATAAATGATTGTCTGTCAGAAACTTCTTCCACTTTCAGACTTGAAGATGTGTCCAAACACTCAGACATCAGAGTAGATGAGGAAGATGATGATGACTGCAGGAAAGGAAGAGAAGCAGCACAGCAGATGATGAGTTTACTGGAGAAGAAAGATCTGAGAGAAATCAAAGAATCATTTCTCCCTCATCAGGGGAAACTCTGGCATCAGTGGAGTCAGAAGAACAAAGAGCTACATCGACCTCGAGCTGATGAGACAGAAATGGACATAAGCAGAAAACAAGCCAACCTAATGAGATTACGTGAGCAGCAGCATGCATTTAATATAAATACTTTCATACAGTTCTTTATTAAAGAATTTAACTTGTTTGCTGAGAACAAAATCTACTTTCTAAAATGGCTTGAAATCTTCCTGGATGAATATATTTCAATGGATATGTCTGTTCTTCATCGGAAGTATGAGGAACAGTGGTCAGCAGTTGTAAAACTGAAAGAGAAGAATTATAAACCTGAACAACTCAAAACTGAACAAGAAGAATTTGAGAGAATATATGAGGAAATTCAAATGGCGGACTTTGGTTTGGAGCACATCATGAGTGAGATCGGTCAGATCTATGAATCATGTTCATCTGTGAAGAAGAACAAGAAAGACCTGCAGGTTCACTTCTCTTCTCTCCCGAGTCTTGCCGCTGAGATGATGATCTCTGGATTTCCACTGGAGCTGATGGATGGAGATGCTGCTCATGTTCCTGTGATCTGGATCTCTGCTGTTCTAGATCAACTCGTCCAGAAACTGGGAGACCAGAGAGTCTTTGTGCTGTCAGTTTTAGGGCTTCAGAGCTCTGGGAAATCCACCATGCTGAACGCCATGTTTGGACTTGAGTTTTGCCGTCAGTGCTGGGAGGTGCACCAGAGGAGCTTTCATGCAGCTGGTCAAAGTGTCAGACAAGAAGAAAACACAGATGATCTTTGACTATATTCTGGTTGTGAATTCTGAAGGTCTTGGGGCTCTAGAACAGTCTGGAAGATCAACAAGAGATCATGACAATGAACTGGCCACATTTGTTTGTAGGTCTTGCAAATCAAACCTTGATCAGTATATTTGGAGAAAACCCATCTGAGATGCAGGAGATTCTTCAGATTGTTTGTCAGGCCTACATGAGGATGAAGAAGGTCAGATTGAATCCCAGCTGTGTGTTTGTGCATCAGAACATCTCAGACGTCACAGATGGAGAGAAAAACATGGAGAGAAGGAGACGACTGCAGAAGAAACTGGATGAGATGACAAAAATTGCTGCTAAAGATGAAGGCTATGATGCGGAATGTCTCAGTGATGTCATTAGATTTGATGTTCAGAAAGATGTGAAATATTTTGCTCAGCTCTGGGAAGGCGGCCCACCAATGGCACCACCAAACCCAAACTACTGTGAGAACATTCAAGACTTGAAGGAAACTATTGAGACTTATGCATCAAAATCACATGGAATGACGCTGACACACTTTAAAGATCGTGTTAAAGATCTTTGGGACGCTTTACTGAAGGAGCAATTCATCATCAACTTCAAAAAATCTCTGGAGATTTCAGCCTACAGGAAACTGGAGACCGAATACAGCAAATGGTCCTGGAGTCTGCGCAGTGCCATGATGGAAACTGAGAACAGACTGCACAATCAAATAGAAAACGAAACAATTCATAAAGTTGAGGAAACTAATCTTCAGAGAGAAATGAAGAAGACAAGTGAAGAAGTGACAAAATCAATGTCAGATTTTTTTGACAAAGACACTGACGCTGAAATACTGATTCAATGGAAAACATCATTTGAAATCAAAATCAAAGAACTTCCGGAAAACATTGTGAGAGAAACAAAGAGGAAATTAAATCAGATTATTCAGCAACGTGACCTGAAGAAAAAGATTGATGCTCAGAGGACACACCATGAAAAACACTCTCATTGAAAAGAGCAAAACACTTGCCTTAGAATTGAAAGACAAAACAAGTGATGCAGAAATCCTGAAGAAAGAGTTTGATATGTTTTGGAAACAGTGTGTGAAGACGATCATCACAGAGAGTCCTCCAATCAAAGACATTGACATAATCAGAGATTTGAAACTCCTTCTCAGTGACATCTATAAAAGTGTTTCTGTGGACCAACGTACGGAGAAAAGTGAGAGCAAGGATGTTTTTTCTGTACCGAGTTATTCAGATTATGTAGAGCTAAAGAAATCCAGTGGATTCACAGGATCAGGAACAAACATCCGCAGATCAACTAAGAAGTTTGGTTACAGTCTATCAAGAGAAGATGAAGCCCAAATAAGATCATTAGTCACAGACATTGCTCAGCATACAGACTCAATGATCATGTCATTTAACATTTCAAAGATGGGCTACAACATCAGATGCATTCAACAAATCACAGATTACATCAAGAGAAGACTAACAGAACATCAGGAAGGACCAGTGAAATATGTGTTCAAGAATGAATTCTTCAGGGATTTGGTTCTTTCCATCTGTATGAGAGCAAACAAGATGATCACAGACCAACACAGACTTTTCAAGGATGCCAATGATCCTGCAATATATGTTAAGAAGAAGAGAGAAGAGTACTATAGTAGTTTTAAGAAATACTGTCATGAAGCAACATCAGTTACCAATTTTTGGTGAGCTCATCTGTCAGAAACTGAAAGAGCCCATTGAGCAGAGTGTCTACAAGCAGACGGCCAGAGATTTAGCAGATGAAATCAGAATAAACTGTGAATCACTGAATGGAAACCGATCAAAACTGGAGAAATACATCCTGAAGACACTGGCAGAAGAGAATGATTTTGACAAATACATGAACTACATTCATAATCCCAGAGATCACTTCAAGAGTTTCATCAGAGATGAAGTCAATCGGTACATCACTGATAAGTTCAGTCTCAGTGTTTTACCCAAGATGAAGGAGAACATTAAACTCCTGCAGCAGAAGATCATGGAAGCAGCTCATGAATCTACTGAAGGTGTTCAAGTGAACAATGGAAATGTTGGTTTTTGGTTGAAGAGCTTCACACAGCAGCTCTCAGACGTGCTGATCTTCTCTGAAAAAGACCTCAGTGGAGTGAAACATGATGATGTTGATGATTTCAGCCTCCTACAAGATGTGATAAGAGATAAACTTCCTGATGTAATGTCTGAGATCAGCCTCAGATTCAACACAAAGGCTTTTCCCAAGAATCTGGACTATAAGTTCAGAGCAGATGAGCTTCTGAGTGATCACTTCTGTCAGTGCTGTTGGGTTCAGTGTCCGTTCTGTAAAGCTACCTGCACCAACACCATAGAAAACCATGATGGAGATCACAGTGTTCCTTTCCATCGTGTTATTGGACTAAACGGGATGCATTACAAGAATACAACAAACTTGTCGACTAGCATCTGCACATCAGCGGTAGCAAGCAATCGATCTTTTTATCCCGATACCTCAGATGATAATGTCCTCTGGCAACAATACAGGACAGCAGGAGGGGATTATGCAGACTGGAGCATCACCTCTGACCTCTCTGAGCTGCCGTACTGGAAGTGGTTTGTGTGCAGATTCAAGAAAGATCTGGAAAAATACTACAATAAAACATTTGAGGGGAAGGGGAAGATACCAGATGAATGGAGAAAATGTTCAAAACAGGATGCTATTGAAAGTTTGGATCAATATATTTGAGGAAAGATACAGAATGAGAGCGCAACACTGGATTCTTCTCAGATCACAGTTAGAGAATAATTTTTTATATAAATCTTAGCAAATACTCCTGTTACAAGAGGCTGATTGACAAGACCTAGTTCCTCATACAAGCATCTGCAAAATTATTTGCGCTTCAAAACATTCTTACAGAACACACTTTTTTTTTGACAAAAATATAAAGCTCCAAATTTTCAATTAAGGCTATTATTGATAGAATGTCATATATGACCATGACCATATATGAGTGTGAATACGTAAATGTGGGGCAGAATAGTGTTTCTTTTTTTTTTTTTTAAGCTCTGAGCTATTAATTGAATACATTCATTATTATTATTATTATTATTAATTTATATATTTACTTTTTTTTTGTTAAAAACAAGTTTCCCAAGTATCTGGACTATAAGTTTAGACCAGATGAGCTTCTGAGTGATCACTTCGGTCAGTGCTGTTGGGTTCAGTGTCCGTTCTGTAAAGCTTGTCGACTAGCATCTGCACATCAGCGGTAGCAAGCAATCGATCTTTTTATCCCGATGCCTAAGATGATAACGTCTTCTGGCAACAATACAGGACAGCAGGAGGGTGATAAGTGTCCTCTTACAGTTATTTCATATATATATATATATATATAAAAATGTGCAACTTTTGATTAGACATTATAAACTATTATTGTGAATATCCCGTTCATATGTGAAACTGCAATTGTTATGAAAATAGCCAATAATCTGCTAGCTGAGAAACAGTGTTTATTTTGACAGCCATTTTTGACTTAGTCTTGGTCTTTATCTTTAGGCAAAAATGCTTAATATTCTTAGTCACATATTAGTCATTTAAGTCTTTCATAGTTTTAGTCGATGTAACCGATGATGTGTTTTTGTCAACCTTTAGTCATTACTTGTGGTTAAACTGCAGTTACCAATATTTTATATTAATTTATTTTAAATGTAGTCTTCAAACTAAAATAGTCATTAATTATTTTTCTCTTTTTTAAATCAATTAAACTTATGAGAAATTTCAATCAAGGATTTTGAAAATTAGCATTTTCATTTTTGGATTAACTATCCCTTTAACAGAAGTTAAAAGGGAGCAACATATAAAAGTTACAGCTGTTGAAAAAAAAATGTATATAGTTGCGAATTTTTAAAAAAGAAGCAGAAAAAGACAATAAGACAAATTCGAAAGAGATACATTTATCAGATACAGTAGGTTTATTTAAAATGTTTAATATATTTTATTTTCATGAATGACATGGATAGATACTTAATTAGGAATGCTGTCTCTTTAAGATATGTAGTACTGACACGTTCAGTTTTCACCCGTTTACATTCACTTAATCCAAAATTGACTGTATTTATTAATTGTGAAAACTAAAGAAGTGGAGCATGCGCAAGAGAGAAAGCACTTCTATCAACGTAATTCCTCCTATCCTGCCTTCACTAACTTTGTGCCATATGATGTTGCTAAAAAGAACATTATTTTGTCTATTAAGTGTAATTAAATGTGTTTATGCGCTTTAAGATTAAAAAACATTAATTTTCCACATAATGTACATTATTGTTGCTTTGCATCATGCTGCGTAAACATAAAACATGCATTTGTGTTTGGAGAAACGACAAACAAGCGCTACTCTACACTGCTCAAAACCCGCGTTTGAACCATCAGTGGCAAATCCTGCACACATCTGAATATTTGGGTTGGACTGTTCTGGAACAGTGTTGTAAATACAACCTAACCACTGATTTCTAGTATTTCCGCTTTCACAACGAAACACATCTTCTACACAACATGGCGGCAGCAAGAATACTACAGCGAGAATAAACGTTACCTTTGCATGAACATTTGGGCGACGCTATGCAAATCTTCCCAGATTGTGACGTAGACATGTGGGGGCGTGTTTAAGCGAGGGGGTCATGGTTGAGTCTCAACTTTTATAAAGAATATATCTTTGGGTTTTAGGGTTTTATCTATTCACAAACAGCTTGTTACACTCCAAAGAGAAAAGAAAACTTGACATCGCATCATATGAGCCCTTTAAATTAATCGACAATTGTGACTCATCATAGCATGGTTCAGTGCTAAACCAAAGAAAATGTTGTTAATGGATCTAATTTATTCAGATTTTCTAAGTAATGTTACATAAAATAATTTAATAAGATTGCTAAAACCACTAAAACATATATTATTAAAAATCACATAATGCTGTAATCAATAGATGATACAATGCTCTGCTGTCTTATGTAAACAAATAATTTACTAAATAAGAATAAAACAAAACTTAATAATAACATGTTTGTGTTCTACTATCATTGAAGTCCTGGTCAAATACTGTATGCAGATCAACAGCTGAAAAACAAAGTGTTCTGATCCCTCTCTAACAGATGAAACTTTCAATCAGTGTATGAACAGAATGAACATTAAAGAAACAAAGTTCAGGTGATCTAGATTTCAGTTCAGTGGAAATGTACTGAACTGTACCCAACTGTTTCTCATCAATTATTCTTGGTTTTAACCACATGAAGTAAAAAATACATTCATAAAAAACACAACTTAAAGCAGAATGTGGTTTACACTGGGTCATGAGATTACTTTTATATAGATTTAAAAACACTAATAACTGATGAACTTTGTTAAATTGAATCTTTAACAAATCTGAAAAATAAACATTCATTTCTCAAACTGTAAATTATAATGTCGTGATGCCTAACGTAGAATTTAATATAACTGATATCAGTTTTAAATCTTTATTATTGTTACTGATGTAACGATCATAATGATTGAAATATAAGGACTTTAAGCTAACATAAACTTTTTTGTAAATGAACAGATAATAATTAGGACATGCAGTGTTGTTTTGGCAACAATCTATTTATAACATGAGTTACACATTCAGACTAACACTTAAAGGAGTAAACGAATTAACCGACTAGTGAAGATGTCGACTGTGTCCCATGATGCTCGGTACAGGCGACTGTTTATCAAAGGATGTTTGTAATAACTGCAGCTCTAGCACACACGGAGGACATTATTAGCATAATTAACCTGTAAGCACTAATTATCAGTTCAATTATCAGCCTGAATCCTTTTTTTAAACCATCTTTAGGATGTGATGTCACATCTCAATCCACAGTGCACTGATGGTAATGATAAAAAACAAAAACATTTAATTGTATTTTATAGCACAGTATAACAGACAGATTATAGATGATCAGCACAAATATTATTGAACAATCTGAACACTAATTACTGCTGTTTATCAAGTCAAACATCAGTAGCAACTAAGCAATTTAACCAGTAGGTGGTGACACATGAGCATCTTTTGATTTGAACAACTCTCCGTATCACTGACTCGATGATTCATCGAAAAACAGTGAGTCTCGAAGAAATGGAAATGATTCGTAAATGATTCATTATCAGAGCATATGGCTCAAGTGAGCGTTATTATAGATCCAGAAAAAGCGACAAACTCTCCACAACAGTTGAAGTTCAAAAATAGGAAAGTGAATACTATGTGGTTGTCAGTCTATTGTGGTTTAACAAGGCTAGGAGTACGAGAGAACTATGTAGCCTATCTTAAATTTCGCCTAGAATATGTTCCAGCTAACTAAAAAGTGCATTTAATTACAAAATCATGTTTAGAGACACAAAACAGTAAACATCTAGAGTTACATTTATATTTACAAGAGCAAAATCGATTAATAAAAATCGGGATTGATAGGGCTTACCTTATCTCTGGTATCCGTCCGCTGGAAAGTGACCGTTAAATTCAGGCGCGTGCACAGTTGACCAAACTTGTGCACGACGCTGAATTCAAATTCAAACGTAAGTTTATGGTTTATCTCGTGTCTCTATTCAAAACATTTTTAAGTCACAAAATAAAAATATAAGAAATAAACACTATTTACGTGTGTGTGTGTGTATATATATATATATATATATATATATATATATATATATATATATATATATATATATATATATATATATATACATACATTTTAGATCACATAGTAGCCTATAAATTATGCCAAAAATATTTATGCTTTATTATGAGTGAATGGATTAATTAATGAGTCAATGTAGACAGCCTGTGCGCTCACTACACTGCAGCTACAGGTGGAGAAGAGAGAGAGAGGTAGAGCCAATGAATGAATGGGGATTATTAGGAGGCCATGACTGACAAAGTCCAGTGGAGGGAATTTATCCAGGACACCGGGCATACACCCCTATTCTTTACAGAGAAGTGCCATGGGATTTTTAATGACCAGAGGGAGTCAGGACCTCTATTTAAAATCTCACCCACAGTACGCCATGGGGCCTGGTGCGTCTGCGCCAGCTGAACCCATTCACATAAGAAAGGCCCTGCGTACAAAATAACAGCTGTTCACCGAGTCCACTTCTGACACAGGTAGTCTTTTCACACTGACCTTATAGTGTGACTCAGGTGTGCTTCCGAGTGAAGCATGTCAGTGAATGAATGTCAGTTTTACATTTTGCGCTGAAACCAGATTCATGATTTCTGTTTAACTGGAAATCTTGTACAGTATTACAATTAGTCGATCTAAAACAGTGATTGTGCATTAACAGCTGTCAAACAATGTCAGTATGTAAATAAGCGGTCTGATCATATTTACACATTGCATATTTGATTTTGGTTGCGCATGCGCACCACTTATGCAATTCTTCATTTAAGGCCATTCTGAATACTTGGACATTTATGTTTTATGCACAGATTATCCAACTTTCAGCCTTGTAGTCAATTCCAAACTCTTCCGATTACTTCATTTAACATAATTAACTTTTTTACAGATACTGTTTTGGAGATTCAACTTTACTTTAAGTGTGTGTTAAAGACTGTATGCATTATGTTTCCTACCTCCACAAAGCCTCCTCCCCATACATGAATGAAACACCTGTTTAAAAACCCTCTGTGCACTGCCTCCAAAATACTTCTACTTGAACACAAGGACTACTACAAACCCTTAAAAACATAACTTTCTAAAATTATGTATTTACAGAAGATTGAAAGGCTACTGAAGAAATTAGCTACAAATAACTCTCATAACAGATTATGAAGTTATCCATAAACAGGATCAAATTGAACTCCTACAGGCACATAGTACATTTTTGCAAATTCATAAACATTAATAATACTTAAACCTGTATTAATGAATAGTTTATATGAGGAGATCCAACAGTCATGAAAGAGAATCATTTTCAAGTCTTACAACCTTTTAATTTCTTTGTTAAATCAGTGTATTATGATTGATTGACACCAAATAAATGATATGTGAAAGGACTAATAAGAACCAGATCAGATAAACTCAGTAAGTAAAGCTGTCCAGGGAAGGGTTTTTGAGTTTAGCAGCTTTTATTTCACTGCACTCGCACTGATTCAGAGCTATAAGTGTAACGTTTACGAACAATTACAGTACCATAACTATATGGTAAGATCCTCAGATGGAAAATGCTACAGAAGAATGGAAAGATGGTGTCAGTGAAGGTGGTTGTGAATGTGTGTAGATGTGTGTTAGTTACAGGATCAGAGAATGACACTGTTCCTCTGTCATAGTCCAGATATACTCTCACACACTCAAGATCCTGTTTAACAGAGAAACCAGATGGCTCACACAATCCATAGCACACACTCCAGACATCAGTATTAAAGAAATCCCTTCCCTTCCTCTGGTTTAATGCTGTAGTTACTCCAACACTCCAGCATGGACTCTCTTTAACCTCCACATCCCAGTAGTATGTCCCTGAGTTAAACCCTTCGGAGCCCAGAACACAGGAATAATAGTCAAATCTCTCTGGATTATCAGAAAGAGGTTGACTTTTTAATAAGATGTCTTTTACACCGGTCAGATCATCAGACAGGAGGAGACGTGGATTCGCAGTATTTGGATCCAGAATCACAGGAGCTGATGAGACACAATCAACAGCTGCTTTTATTCTGATGTTCATTTAATGATTATGAGTGAACCTAACACACATTATGAATTATAACACTTGTCCTGTTGATCAAAAACATAGATTTTAAAATCTGTAAATCTTCCCCCATTAATCAATTTCAATGTGTGTGTGTGTGTGCGTGTGTGTGTAAGAGCTCAGATCTTCTCCAGACTCACTGTTCTGGACGATGTCCTGCATCTTCTTCCAGACCCTGAAGGGCAGGTTTCCCAAGTATCGTGGCACATGAATCAGAGCTCCAGAAGGAGTCTGTGGATCCGGCTGTGATGAGATCTGGACTCTGGAAGAACATTCAGGATCAGAACTGAAGTGACTTTGGATCAGAAGCAGAGAGAGAGAAGATCACTCACCTTTCCATCGAGACTGGAAACTTCTGCAGAACAAACATACAGTTGATCATCAACAACTGATCAATCAATCAGTGAATCAATCAATCAATCAATCAATCAATCACTGATCTGAAATCAGACCTTCAGAAAGCAGACGTCACTGTCTTTCATCATCTCCTCCATGTCTATGATTGTGTGTGAAAGAGCTGAGATGTGTCTGTTGATTTCATCCAGCTTCTCCTTCATCATCTGTTTCTTCTGCTCCTCTTCCTCTTTCAGTGCAGTGATTGTAGCTTCTTCTTCATCTCTGAGAAACTGATGAAGCGTCTCAAACTGCTGTTTAATCTGACGCTCTGTTTGATCAGCTTGAGACTGAAATCAAACCCCATTCATTTTATCTCAAACACACATCAACACACATCATTCATGATAAACTCAAAACAAAAACAAATGTTCTTTTAAAACAGGGGTTGGCAAACTACGACATGTGTGCCAACAGTGGCACGCAGAGGGACAATCACAGACAAGCAAGCAATAGAAAAAAAATACATACTGAAGTACATTTTGAGGAAATAACTTCTCACAGTCACACAGCCTGTTAAGAGCTATAAATACTGTTATATAGTGAGAATTAAAGGGGTCATATGATGAGATTTCAAGTTTTCCTTTCTCTTTAGAGTGTTACAAGCTCTTGCAAAGAATAAAGTCTCCAATCCAAAGAGATATTCTTTATAAAAGTTAAGACTTGTTCAAGCCCCCTTAAAACGGCTTGTTTAAACCCCCCCCCCCCCACATGTCTACGTCACTATGTTGAAGATTTGCAAAACGCCACCCAAATGTTCATGCAAAGACAGGAGTCGTTCCTCTGTTAGTCACATGTGGTTGCCGCAATCCCACTCCTTTGTTAAATCCGCCGGGTGTTCCACATTATAGCCACTGGATGTCGCTCACTCAGGCCATGGGTCTTTCCTCACTCAAGCCCCCGGCCATTCCTCATTGTTTGCGAGGACAGTCTGGTGCTTCTCAAGGTATGTAAGCAGGTTTACATATGAAAAGGATTTGCCATTGATGATTCCAATGCGAGTTTTGAGCAGTGTAGAGCACTTGTTGTTTGTAAGTACTTAAATCACAAATGCAGACATGGTTTTATGTTTATGCGGCGCAGTATGTAACGCAAAATGTAAAAAGACAGTATAAGTCATTATAATCAGTATTTATGTTCCCACTGGATGCAACAACTGCCTCTTGAGTCAATAGGAAATACTTCAACTAATAACACAACATACTTCCAGTAGCTGATTCAAAAGCGTCAATTGTCATATCAAAGTCTGAATGACCTCCTCTCCTAGGTTCATGAAATGACTGTCCATAAAATGCTATGCTGTTCTGTTGTAAGTAATCTTAAAGATTCCTAAATGCATCTACATTCGGAAGGCCAAATAAAGTGCTTTTGCTTTCGACTGGATACACACAGCATCTCCCTGATATGACTATTTCAACACTAACGGTGTTGCTGAAACCTCGCCTTCTTTCTTTAAGTGAACATTTGGGTCCCATTATTTAAATATTTCCACATAGTGACATATAGATGTGGGGGTGTGTTTGAAAGAGTCTTTTTAGAGGGCTTGGCAGAGTCTTAAGTTTTATAAAGAACATCTCTTTGGATTTGAGACTTTAGTCTTTGCAACTTTACAGATCTTCTTCATGCATCAAGAGCTTGTAACACTCCAAATAGAAAGGAAAAATTTAAATTGCACCATATGACCCCTTTAAAAATGGCACATCATGCTGAAAAGGTTTCTGACCCATTTAATATCACTCTTAACCAGGGGCATAGCCATCTTTTCAGAAGTGAGGGGGACAGAAATTACACACACACACAGACATATATATATAAATATATATACATAACATTTCTGTAATCTATATAGCCTACTATACAGTTTTTTAACACTAAGATTTTTAATGTTTTGGAAGAAGTCTCTTCTGCTCACCAAGCCTGCATTTATTTAATCCGAAGTACAGTAAAAGCAGTAATATTGTGAAATATTTATACTATTTAAAATAACTGTTTTCTATTTAAATATATTTTAAATGTAATGTATTCCTGTAATCAAAGGTGAATTTTCAGCATCATTCCTCCAGTCTTCAGTGTCAAATTAGAAATCATCCTTAATATGTTGATTTGCTGATTATCAATATGTAAAACAGATTAGTACATTTTTTCAGCATTCTTTGATGAATAGAAGGATGAACAGATCAGCATTTATGTGAAATAAAAAGCTTTTGCAACATTATACACTATACCATTCAGATATATATATATATATATATATATATATATATATATATATATATATATATATATATATATATATATATATATATATGTTTTGAAACATTATATAATGTTTTGAAACATTTTAATTCATAAAATAAATCATGAGAACATGACCTTCATCACTGCATTTGCAGGATTTTTTTTTCTTATTAACTCAACACAAAGTAAAACAGAAAGTAATTTTTAAACACTATTTTGATTAAGTCAGACCAGCACAAACTGAATATTGTATATCACAATGATTTCTGAAATAAATAGGCCTAACAAAACACCTGAATAATATATTCAGAAAAACTAAAGTGGCTTCTGCATCATAAAAGCTGTTGTGTTGAGCCCTTAAAAATGTTCCTTTCACAGCTTAAGTATGAAAACTATCAACAATGGACTAGATAACACAAAACATTTTGAAATAAATAAATGAAAGCAATCTGAATTATTCAGAATCAATTTAGAGAAACATACATAAACATACACATACAATACCTCTGCAAACAGGTTAGGCACTTCAGTCAAAATTAATTAATTTTTAAAAAAAGTAAGGGACATTGCACCATATGGTAACGGTAACGGAGTTAATTTATTTAAAAAATAATGCGTTACAGTATTAGTTACTGTCAAAATAACGCGTTACTGCCCAACACTGGACAAACTGACTCAAATGATTCGCGAACCCGCTACGAACTCCCGAACTGATTCAAATGATTCGCGATCCCGCTCCGAGCTCCCGAACTGATTAAAATGATTCACGCTCCGAGCTCCCGAACTGACTCAAATGATTCACGCTCCGAACTGCCAAACTGACTCAAATGATTCGCGATCCCGCTTTGAACTCCCGAACTGACTCAAATGATTCACGAACACGCTAAGAACTCCCGAACTGATTCAAATGATTCGCGAACCCGCTCCGAACTCCAGAACTGACGAGAAGGGTCTGGCTGCAGACTTGCACTTGCTCTCTCAGACTTGCATTCTCAGACTTGCACTCTCAGACACTTGTGCTTCCGCTAGGGACGTCACTTGCAGTCTTTATTTATTTATTTATTTGTTCTATTTATTTATAAGTTTTTGTTTGAATCTCTCAACATTTTACATCAGTAGCCAGGTGGTTAAGACAAGACTAAATTACAATGTCACTTGCAATCGCTACTTGCACTCTCCAATCTTGCAATCAACACAAATCGTGCATGTTGCCAATTGAGAGAAGACGCTGTGGTGGTGATTAAACGATTAAAACTAAATTAGTAGGCCTACTACTAAACAAAGTCTTTCGTTAAGTGTTTTCCTCCTATAGAAAAAAACAAACACTTAATATGGCATAATGTATTAGGATATGTTAAGTTCAATTAAAAGACCAAATTCGATATATAGTTATTATTTAATGTACAACAAGGCAAGCAGATGGCTATGAACACAACGCTTAATGTGGCCTAATAACAGACTAAGATGATAAAGACAATTCAGTAGGCATAGCCTATATGTCTTGTTGTTGACTCAAAGTATATACAGACCAGCAAATATGAACGTGCATTATGAAATGCATTAAGTGATTTTAAAAGGATCAACACCGTACAGGCAAGCAGACGAGTACAGAACGCAGTGCGTTAAATTGTACATTAAATGTTTTCCTCCTATAGAAAATCATTCTAAATAAAACACACAATGTAGCTTAATGGACAAAGACAGTGATATAAACGAGTTGTAGACAGTTTATTCTATATGGAAAAATGCTTAACGCGAAACTTTGCGTGTTCCGTTTATTCACCACCACAGCTTCTTGTCTCCATTGGCAACATGCACGATTTGTGTCGATTGCAAGTGTCGCAGGTAGCAGAGAGTGCAAGTAGCGATTGCAAGTGACATTGTAAGTTAGTTAATTTTTTTCTCGTCTTCCCACCTGGCTACTGTTCAAACAAAACGTAAAAAAAAAAAAAAATCAATAAAATAAAAAATAAAGACTGATAAAAGATGATTCGCGATCCCGCTCCGAGCTCCCGAACTAATTAAAATGATTCACGCTCCGAGCTCCCGAACTGACTCAAATGATTCACGCTCCGAACTGCCAAAATGACTCAAATGATTCACGCTCCGAACTACCAAACTGACTCAAATGATTCACGCTCCGAACTCCCAAACTGACTCAAATGATTCGCGAACCCGTTTTGAACTTTTCTTTTTTTTATTTACTACACAAACACAAAGTAAAACAGAAAGTAATTTTTAAACACTATTTTGATTAAGTCAGACCAGCACAAACTGAATATTATATCACAAGGATTTCTGAAATAAATAACAAAACACCTGAATAATATATTCAGAATCAAAAACTAAAGTGGCTTCTGCATCATAAAAGCTGTTGTGTTGAGCCCTTAAAAATGTTCCTTTCACAGCTTAAGTATGAAAACTATCAACAATGGACTACATAACACAAAACATTTTGAAATAAATAAATGAAAGCAATCTGAATTATTCAGAAACAATTTAGAGAAACATACACACACACACACACACACACACACATATATATATATATGTTTAAAAATGAAATCTATGTTATCATGCTAAGGAGCTGACTGAAAGCCGGCGACTCCACAGTAGAAACAGGCTGCATGTTTTCAACAATGTTTCACCTGTATGAGAAAAACATACAGAGAATCTACATACAGAGTTTAATGTTTTGCTGTACTTTGGATCAAATAAATGCAGGCTTGGTGAACAGAACAGACTTGACTGGTGGTGGATACTATAGGCAACTTTAATTATTCTCTAATTTCTAGCTTTTAATTTGCTTAGAAATCTATATCTGCTTGACAATAAAAAAATAATAATGATTCTTTTTAAATATACTACAAACACTTATTTATCACATAATAAGGCAGAATAGTTTCTATACTGTAATAAATCTATGTCAATTAGCACTATTTTGTTGATATACTGTATTTATCACCTGCTGGAGATGACTTGAAAAACCATATATTGTCGCAATTGATATTAATGTCTTCGTGTTTCCAAAAGTTTCAGTTCTCCTGTCAAAACCATATAAGACTGTATAAAAACATGGACGTAGTGTCCGTGACGTCACCCGTAGACTCCTGAAGAGAGTTTTTGAAGCCTAAACCGGCTTCGAGGATGAATGAAACACACACTGCAGGAGTGTTTAGCGCTTCTGGGTCCGAATAAAATATCAGGTCATGCACAGACTATCCTGTCTCTTTGAGTTTAAATCTATATTTATTCACACCAGCTCTTGAAAACATCTATGCGAACACATTTGACTGAAAAAGTGCGGGGTACGAATTTCCATGATATTAAAATCCCCTGCTCTTAACTGAAACATCAACAATGCTGTTGTGTAACATGTATAGTAAACCAACCAAGATCTTTTCTCAGATAATATTCAGACTTATGTTTCTTTCTTTCTTTTTTTTAATAAAACAATTCTTATTTGATGCTTTTTATTTAGGAAAAAATAATAATAATGTTAATAATAATAATAATAATTTAATCCCCATAAATGTCCCATAAAGGCTTAATTTTGTCTGATCTGAAATTAAACACACTGGAGTGACAAATAATAGCTCCTGAAAATCCAGCTTCACTATCACAGGAATTAATTTGCATTACATTTCATTTGCAAAGAAAAGGTTTATTTATTTATTTTAGATCATAATAATATTTCATAATATTGATGTTTCACTGTATATTTAATCAAATAAATGCAGGCTTGGTGATTTTTCCTTTTTTCTGGTTTAATTGAAAGACGGCTTTTGATCTTAATGGGTGAGTGACCTTACATAGTGCTGATTTCCTATTTATTAAACCAGGGGTTTAACAGTAATAAACTAGAATACATAAAATATAACAAATCCGTATAGTTACCTATACCTTATAAATTATCCTACAAATTTTGCTCCTGATTCTGTTTCCTTACCTTGATGTGTTGAACTGTTTTTTTCAAACTCTTCTCTCATTTTCACTCCTTGTGTAATTTTAATTCGTAAGGACTTCAGTGTTGTTTTGAGCTCTTCCTAGAATTTATATATATATACAAATAAAATAAAATACGTATTGTTGTTAACATATGAATCAAGAGACATTTGTGACCCTGGATCTCAAAACCATAAGGGTTAAATAAATAAGCTTTTCACTGATGTATCGTTTGTTAGGCTAGGACAATATTTGGCAGAGTTACAAATATTTGAAAATCTGGAATCTGAGGGTGCAAAATAAATAAATTCCAAATACTAAGAAAATCACCTTTAAATTTGTCCAAATGAAGTTCTTAGCCATTCATATTACTAATAAAAAAATAAGTTTTTATATATTTACAGTAGGAAATGTACAAAATATCTTCATGCATCATCTTTTAATATCCTAATGATTTTTGGCATATAAGAAAGATCAATAATTTAAACGACTTGTGCAAAGTAGTTCAAAGAATCAGTCTCTCTAAACCCCTCACTGAGTCCTCACTGCTGTGATTGGTCAGATTGCGCAGTCCTTTGTGATTGTCCCATAGCTGTAGAGATTGGCTTTGGATTGGTCTACCATGTACAGCGCGTGTCGGGAACTAAATGCCCATTGCCATGATGGAATGACAGCCCTGGAGACTTGTCAATACATAGGAAAGATAGTATTGATTGTACCTCACCAATGGCAGAGGTCTGATGATGAAACCGTAGAAGTGACTGATCAACAAGCATAACTGGAGCAGGACGTTTCTCAGTGGGAAGCGTCAAGTGTTGACAAGTTTGGTAATTACAAGATGTGATAAAACAAATTTACTCTCACAGTGTATGATAAACAACATGATGTTAACCAAACATAACAGACATTTTACTGTGTTTGTGGGCAGGCAAGTTGGCGATGTAAAACATGGTTGGATATTATGAAAGTGAAAGCGACATGACATTCAGCCAAGTTTGGTGACCCATACTCGGAATTAGTCCTCTGCATTTTTCCCTTCCAACCTGCACACACACCATGAACACACACCCGGAGCAGTTTTTTGCTGTGGTGCCAGGGTAGCAGTTGGGGGTTCAGTGCCTTGCTAAAGGGCACCTCAGTCATGGTATAGACGGTTTCAAAGGCAATAACATAAACAAACGTTACTGCGCATGTGCGCTTTTGTGGCCCTAACTTAACTTCCGGTAGACTTCCAAATAGAATCAATAACAACAGCCAAGTCCCTCTAGAGTAGATATTTTTTTGATAACAAACTAAATATGTTTGCTGCGTAAATCAGGTGGACTTAATGAAAATGCAAATTAATTATTTCCAAGCAGGAGATGCTTGCATTTAAAGCGCGAGAAATAGACGTTTCCTCAGTAACAGCTTTAAACAAAGCAGAGCTATGCTCACACGCTGCTTTATCAGGCATATAACATGCAAGTCTTCCTTCAGAAATAGTGATATAAAAACACCCGTGCCTCGTTTTGATATTTAAACATATAAATGTAAGGAATTATTATTATTAAACGTGCAGTACGTAACGTTACTCATGTTTATTCAACGAAGCCTTTTTGAAAATCGATCAATTTTAAAATTGTGGCGAGTCTCCAAAAATAAATAAATGTATGGGAAACACACCCCGCAGCACAACCCCCTGAGCCCAACTTCAGTCTACTCATCACCTTGCCTTTAACTGTGTTTGTAGAAGGCACCGCAGCCAGACCGATATACACAACACAGACCGGAAGTTAACTTAGGTCCAGGCGCGTGCGCCCGATGAAACCGTTTATAGAAGGTGGAGAGAGCATTGAACATTCACTACCCCACTGCCAATCCCTGCCAGACTTGAACCGGCAGCCTTTCAATTACAAGTCCAACTCTCTAACCATTATGGTCACACTTCCTTTTATGCAAATGTGCTACTACATGATGTACTTCATGATGTATATTGTTTAGACATCGTGAGCCTACTTTTTTTTGTTTTGTTTATCGTGCACTGCTGGCTTCACAACTTTGCAGATAGTTTATGTTCACATACAGCTACATGATACACTACATGTCCATTCGAAAAGGCATAATAGGCGCACTTTAGGATTTAGTGTTCAAGGGTCACATTTGGCTTACCTTGTATGATGAAATGGCTCCACTGATGGGTCTAAATGTGTGATTGACGTGTTTCTCTGAATCTCTGCACACTAAACACACCGGCTGTTTGTCCTCCAGACAGAAGAGATTGAGTTTCTCACTATGTAAACTGCAAGAAGGCTCTTCAACAGAGTGTGAATCCATTTTCACTTTTTGCTCAAGCTTCAGAAATCGAAAACATTTCTTTCTAAATGTAACTTTCAAAAATTTATAATCACAAAAATCATAAAGATCTTCTGCCTGTTCTTAGATAAAGTCCTCAAAAATCCTCTTTGAAAGTGTTTGTTTTCATTCTCCATTGATTGCTGATTCCTATCTGATTACATACAGATATTATAAAAAGCCTCAGAATGGAGAGAAGTGAGACAGTCTCTTCCTGGTAAGTGTTTTAGGAGGGTGGATCAGTTTAGGTATGTTGTGCAGCAGGTCAGACAGTAACACAAACTGCACACAGTGAAAATGACTTTTATAGGATAGGATTGAAATCAATTTAAAGTTTGACCAGTTACTGGTCATACACAAGGTCTTAAGAACAGAGTGATGGACTTTTTATTAATAATCAAAAATAAAACAAACACTACCCTGAAGTAGAGATCTGCTAGCCTATCAGGTTGCCGCAAGGCAGCATTGTACCGTACTGGAATCGCATGCAGACATACTAGGTTAGAATACAAGTATATGAAATCTGACCTAACAGTCAGAACAAAACCAGCTATTCGAAAATGAAAAGAATTGCATATTTGAGTGGTTTGTGTTTGAAAGAAGAAATCCCTGTGGACCAGACGCTGATCCGCATAATCAACAGAAGAATAAAGCAATCTCCGCGCTGTATCTTGATGAAGTTCCACACAGAGGTACACAAAATGTAGGGAGGATGTTTCCCCATGTTTTTGATATACCACTATCGGCTGTTAAATTAGAAAATCATTAATTATGTACATCTAGCCAAGTTTCGTATGTAAGTTTCCTTTACAGTAAATGCGAGCGTCGCAAGACCAGAAGTAAGTATGCACACACTCGCGTCGCTGAAGCTCACCGGCGCCATCTTGTGCACCTAGCCCATTGCTCTTTTGTTGGTTTGATTGCTGTTGTCCTCATTTAAGTCACTTTGGATAAAAGTGTCTGCTGTATGTTAAAATATGGACATTAATTTGCTTGAATCTGTATAAAATTGCAGACTTTTGTAGGCTGATTGGGAATGTATTTTTGAGACATTTAATTCTGTATGTAAACCCTTGTTAATAGAAAGGATGGTTCATGCATATATATATTCAATATTCTGCAATATAAGAAGTAGAGACCCATATATCAAAATATATTTCCTATATCACATTATATCTGCCAATATATTCACATATATTTTTGTTTCTTAAGGGAAAGCACTAGAATAAAGCCTCACCCACAGTGATGACATGGTTGTTATCCAACACCATATGCAAACATACTGTACAGACAACAAAGCAAGCAGCGAGTAGGCTAGAAATTTGTCATTGTGGAAAAGGTAAGTTTCACAATATTTTAAGTGAATTTCATTTTATAGTTACAGTAGAAATTAAATTCTTATTTCTTCCTTCAAAATGACTGTCAATTTAACATTGTTGATTTTGTGTTTAATTGTAATGAAAATACTGTAAAATCTATTTTCCAAAAATGCATATGGGCCAGGCTCTGTTTACTTGCTCAACAGAGGAGTCACACGCAAATGCTGCAGTAATGGAATCATCCAAAGAGTCAACTCTTTGCTTTGTCTCATGGAATATATCTGGACAAAGAAACCCAAACATTGACCATTTCTCAAAAGAGCTAAAAGCAGAGATTTTCTTTTTGCAAGAGACACGTATCGGACCTGAAAGTGACATGCCTTTAGAAAAGCCTAAAGGCTGGCAATCTTTCTTTACGGTCTATGATTCAAGAAGCAGAGGAGTTGCGATCCTTATAAAAGATGTTGTACCTTTCCAGTACTTTGGCCATGATGAGGACTATAGTGGGGGGTATCTCGTACTCTTCTGTCGTCTTCATGGTGAGCTGTTCACTTTAGTTAATGTGTACAATCACAAAGATGACAAAGAAATGCTAAACAGACTGCAGGAATACTTGAGGGAAGCAGCTGAGGGTGTGCTTGTGGTTGGAGGTGATTTCAACACAGTCCTTGATCTTAGCTGTGATCGAACATCTAAAGCAGCAGACACAGTACGTCATACACAACAGTGGGACCCTCTGCCTCTCTAAATCTTATGGATACTTGGGCGTACTTCTCCCAAACAGTCAAGGCATTCACATACTGTCAAAATGACAGTTATTCTAGATTAGACATGTTTCTTCTGTGTGAAGACAATTTGGAGCGAATAAAACATGTCAAAATCCAAGAAGAGAAAGAGACTGTTCAAGATCATTTGCTTCTACTGATATGTCTCAAAGTGAATAAAGTACCACATGTTGCTTCACAAGTAAAACAATTCCATGAACCAGAAAAGAGAGCAGGAAAGATTAATGGTGCAGAAATACTGAGTGTGATCAAGTCTTTAACTGACTCTGGCCACAAAGGGCCTGATGGTATAAGTGTACAAACATACAAGAATTTCTGTTGTCAATTTACAGAGATCTTAAAAACATGTTTCAACAGTTTGATGAAATCCTATGAATTACCTCCAGATTTCAGAGCAAGTATCTCTACATCAGGTGGCAGAAAACATTTCAATGTGGATTATTTGATTTTCACCATGGTTCTGGCCAAACGAATCAATGTGCTACTGGAGGCATTCTCAGAGGAAAGGAGCCAAAAAAACATCCGTGATCTGTGTTACTGTGTGAAATTCACAGAAAAACCAAAGCAAATCAAATGGACTTTCTTAAAAAACATCCCCTCATATCTACTCACAAAAAGTGTAGAAAAGATACAAAACGAGTCTCAGAAAAGCTCTCAAAAAACAAAAATGACCAACACCCTCAAAGGTTTAGCTCCTATGGAAACAGGGGATAACAATATTTTAGAGGATATTATCCCAAAAGGTTCAGATGATTTCAGAGAGCTACAAGAAGGCTGTCCACTCACTAGGTCCATCCTCGGTTTGGTCCTGAAATATCTGGAGCTTCATATAAATGAGAAATATGATAAAAACACAACTCATGTCTGCCTTTCTAGACAAGTTATAGTCATCCATGAAAACAGTTGTCCTGATTTGATCTGCCTGTGTGAGGAGTTCAAGAGAAACTCTGGGATTGAACTAATATGTGTTCAGCTAGAAGCTGGGAATTCTCCAAACCTGTGAAAACCCTGTTCATGCTTGAATTATTGAATTTGTAAAAACGGGTCATTCTAGTTGTTTGTCAGAGTAATATATATTGTTAAATATATCGGCACATTTATAAATTGAAAAATGAAAGCAACATTATTTGTAAACAAATTATCTACTGTAATATATTTGTCCACAGGTCTTGAAAGTGTTTAATTAGATGCTAAATTGCATGATACATACTTGGATGTTCTTATACTGTTGTATAAATTATCATGTATTGTTTTGTTTTATTAGTATGTCACAATCTTCTTCAGAATTATTCAGTGTAACTGAGATTTAGCAAAATTAAAGTACTATAAAGTGACAATAAACAAGATTTAAAATACTGAAATAGTTTTGTAGTTTTCAGTTTTGTTTAAAACATTACACTACATGCGTAAACACCTCAGATTGTTGAATTCAGTAAGTTAATTCAAGGAAATTATTATATTACAATCAGATAAAATTCACCAATTCTGGTGAGTAAAATTATTGAATGAATTAAATGGGTGGTAATGATTCATTAAGGCCTATTTAGGCATATTTAAGCATTAATAATAAAGTAACATCAGTCCATTGATAATTTCAGTGGATGAAATAAAAATACCAAACCAAATTGACAACTCCAGTAAAGTAAACCCTGCGTTCCAAATAAAAGAGTCAGTCACACAATGGAACAGTCACTGCCTCTTTACATGATATTTGGGTACCAAGTCCTGTTCCTGGAAATCAACCTGTTCAGTTCTGTTCTAACCCTGTTCCAACACACCTTTAATTATCACGTGTTCCTGAAGATCAGCTGATTAATCAGCTGCTTCAGTTGTTTGAGATCAGGACTGGAGCTGAACAAGCAAGCTTACGTCTGGACACTGGTTTTCATCTAGTATCTCATATTTATCTATGTTTTTAATTAATTTATTAGCAGGATCAGATTCAGCAGTGATTTTCTGTTGTTAGAGTTTAACTGGTAACTTCCTCAGATAAGCTATTTGATCAAGATTAATGAACAATTGAAAGACGTGTCAGTGAAGGGCGTTGTGAATGTGTGTTAGTTTCAGGATCAGAGAATGATACTGTTCCTCTGTCAGAGTCCAGATCAACTCTCACACAATCAAGAACCTGCTCAACAGGTAAACCAAACCTTTCAGACACTCCATACTGATCATACTGCACAATCCAGACATCAAGTCAAGTCACCTTTATTTTTTATAGCACTTTATACAATACTGATTGTCAAAGCATCTTTACAGTGTAAAACAGGAAAATAACTTGTCAACAATGGGAAAAAAAACAGGTAAAGTCAGTTTATTGATGACTCAGTTATGTCATCATCCAGTTCAGCTCTCTTCCAATAGTGTCTGTGCAAATAGTCAAGCGTCCCCAACTAAGGAAGCCCAAGGCAACAGTGGCAAGAAACCAAAACTCCATTGGTGAACCTGTCGAGGTGATGAACTATTAAAAGGAATATGTATCTGGGGCGCATCTAGTTGACACGGTCTCCGCTGGCATTCAGGGCTGTAGAGGTCATCTCTGGGTGCTGATCAACTATATGGTCTGGATCAGGTGGCTACGGTGATCTCGGAATAACACTCATAGTAGCGTAGATGCCATTCTTCTTAGGAAGCAGCGAGTACATCAAGTGTTATGGGAAATGTTCCAGGTACCAGTTGACATAATGCAGCCTAACAATACTTTAACGTATATGAATTATAGCAATGTGATAGTGTTAGAAGCAAGGCTAAAGATATTGGTGTTTAATCTACATTTAAGCTGAGAGTGTCTGCCTCCCGAACAACGCTAGGTGAAAGTGTGAAAAGCAACGGTCCTAGTACTGACCCTTGTGGTGCTCTGTGCTGCAGTTGTTATTCTACTAAAGCCAACATAATTTTGTGGTCTAATCAAATGAAAGTTGTTGGTGATAGTGTCAAACACAGCCTTTATATCCAGAAGAACTAATAGAGAAATACAACCACGAGCAGTTTCAGTACTATGATACGGTTTAAATCCTGATTTATTTTTTGACAGAAAAGGAAGATTTGAGATCATTCTGTAATTAACTAACTCTCTAGGATCAAGTTTTTTTTTTTAACCAGAAGCTTAATAACTGCATATTTGAAGGTTTTGGGGACATATACTAATGATATTGATGAATAAAAGAAGAGGATTTATGACTTCTGGAAGCACCTATTTCAGGAGTTTAGATTGAATAGGGTCTAACATACATTTTGGTTTTGATGATTTGAGTTTATGCATTTCTTCATCTCCTATAGTAGAGAATGTGTGAAATTGTTCCTCAGAGGATCTGAAGCAATACGGTGGCTGATGGCTGCATGGTTAGAATTTTATCCCTTATAGTATTGATCAAGTCTGTGTAGTCATAATCATCATCATCATCATCCTCATCCTCATCATCACTTACATCATCACTAACTACTCTGACAGGGGAACCATCTTCCCATAATATCTTATTTCATCCATATAAACCACAATGGTAATGCTGTATGCAAATCAATTAGTTGCTATGTTTCACATGCCATTTATTTCCTACATTATACAGCTCAATAAATCATATATTTTTGTAATTTAATGACTGGTGCTCTGTCTGCCTGAAAAGAAATGATGACATTTAATTTTTTGGAAAATCCTTGTCAATGATCAAACAGTGATGATCATTCCACATACCGTTTTTTTTTATTTTTATAAAACTGTTTTTTCCCAGCTCACATCGGGTTATTAAATTAGAATTATACACACAGTATAATTATTAAACATGTTTTGTGACTAATTAAGTTGTAATCGTGTCCGGTCTCAAACTGCTATAATATTTATAATAAATGACCTTGCAGACATAATATTAAATTCTGCTCATGGATGGTTATTAGCCATTTAGTTCCTCAGACTCTTGTAACGGAGTAGAATTTTGTTCCCATTTATGTCTCCCTCTAGCCCCTTTTACACTGCACGTCGGACCCGCAATATTCCCGTAACATTGCCTGGTCGCCTTCTGTGTGAAAGCAACCACGTCCCGGAATTGATTACCGAATCGAACCCGGGTCGGGGACATAGTAACATTGCGGTAATCGATCCGGAACGAGCGCTGTGTGAACAAAAGCCAGATCTAATTCCGTATCGAAGTGATGACGCGCGTTATCGCGCGACTTTTTTACCGGCTGTTTTTGAAGGAAAATCAACAGTCGCGACGAAAACATATGTGCAAACTGTAATGAAGCAGAGATCAGTTAGTTCCTCACTTTCCGCGCTGACGCAGAGATCGTTTGCTTGCTTCAGTTAAAGTATAACGTGCCAAGCGTTGTTGACTCGTACATTACACGTCACGCGCTGATGTCACGTGTCGTTACGGAATCTTCAAGGGTTGTGTGTGAAAGCACGCACATATCCCGGGTCATCACTGGCAGTGTGAAAGTGCCAAATCTAGCGACCAGGGAACAATTACAGGAACACTTTACCCCTGTATTTGCCGGAATGGCAGTGTGAAAGGGGCTTCTGTCAAAGCCAGTCTGAGGAAGCACAGTTGATCTAAATGCTTTAGCAAATAAAACAAAAGCGAGATAATCCAACACAAAGGGCAAACGTAACAGATATGCACCAAAACCATTCCAAAAAAATGAACAAACTAAAATTTCCTTAGAGAACTAATGATGAAAATAAGGTATAAGCAAGATCATTTCCAGGAAAACTACACTCCAGAATAGCCAACAATGGTGTCCTATCTCCTTTTGTTTCAGTTTACTTTTCAAGAAACTGAAAGAAAATGTGACATTTTGTTGGCTCCTCCTAAACTGAAGAATCCTTAAGCAACTGCCTATAGTTTTCCTATAAATGTCCTTGCTTAAAACTTATTTGATGTTTTTCTCGTTACTCACAACTCGGTACCATTTCTCATAACAGAGAGAAACTTTTTACAGACGAAACATGAAGTCAGTGAGACGATCACAACTATGCAAGGTCTGTACAGTATGTTTTTTCATGCCTTTTGGGGAATTGCAAGAAAATGTGGATGTTTAAATGAGGATTGCGTTTACGCCCTTTAGTCTCATTTAGAAGAAAGCTCATTATGTGAACAAAAACTATTTTAGACTTTAACAAAAAGCTATAACAAACACTTGCTTCAGTTTGACTGTACATTTTTATCACTGATGGAGCTTGGGTTCATTGCCACCGTTGCCTCTGACCTGTGTAGTTAGTTCTGCCATATTACTGACATGAGAAATTAACTGAGAGAAGCAGTTCAAGATATATATTAAATACATTTATTTCATACTAAGTATAGTTTAATTATATTAATGTATTTGCTGACATATCACTCTAGACTGAATGATTTTCAAATTATAACTAAACTTTATATTAAACCTAAAATGTGTTTTAATTTCACTATTGATGAGGATTGTTTGATCTTTGAATAATATCAGTTTTCAAACGCAAGATATTTGAAGTGTACCTGAAGTAATTCCACTTCAGCACAATCTAATTCAGTATATCTTTATTTGGAATTCATCAAAGTACACAATTGGTAATTGCAATTAAGCAGACAAGTTTGAGTTAGCAGATGAGACAGGTATACGAGTTTAGTATAACCAATTGCGAGAAATTGTGATAATGTACATAAATATGTAAAAAATGAGTATACTTGTTTTTCAAATACATTTTTAGTATATTTAATTTTCAATTGGGTTAAACAAGGTTAATTTCCTCCATAACCATCATCATCATCATTATACTCCAAAAAGTGAACCAATGTCTCATTCCATGTAAATCGCAATAGCAACATTGTATGCAGATTATTTAGTTGCTATATTTCATTTTTAATTAGTACACATTCATATTGGTTACATTCATACAGCTACTAAAAACTATATTTTAATAAGTCTTTTTTTAAAAAGTTTATAGGAATGTTTTCCATTTGCAAGAAGGCAAAAACAGCAGCAGTTTTTAATAAGTCTGCCAAAGTTAAACCCAATTATGGGCTTCTGAAAACCAGAAATAATGTAAAACTATTTATTTCAGTGTATATTCTTTTCTCAGTTTATTCATTTATTATTATTATTTGAAGGCATTACTGGTTCCAACGAGTTTGCTCACCATCCTACTTTATCTGGGTGTTCAAAGCATTGAGAGGGATGTGAACCCAGCAGCCCTTGATTATATCTTCAAGTATTTTGCTGACAAGTAAGTGTACTGTATTTTTACAATTTAGTAAATTAAAATCAACATATTAAATCAGTAAAATGCACGTTAAAATTGTTGCATGATGGAAAGTTGCATTGTTCGGTTCTTAAATTGTGATTGTGAACGTTAAATTGTACAAACGTTATCTCTACAGTGTCCAGCCAAAAACCCAAAAGCAAAGTGATGCTCAGTATGCAATAGCGATCTCTGTTCTACGTGCTCAGTGTACAGACGAACATGCTGATATCCAGAACGTGTTCAGCAATAAAGATGCAAAAAAAGTGAAAGATGAGCTCGATAAAGGACAGAAATGTGTACTCTGCACAGACTCACGCAACGTCATTGCTGCAAGGCCAAATCGTACCACAAAAGAACATTCTGAGCATGTTCTGCTCTATCCTTTAGGGGAATCACCCATGGACAAACTTCTAGAGCAGGCAGATCAGAATAGCTGTGTAGTTTTCTATTCTTACGACTCTCCTTGTGTGAACAGATGCATTCGTGGGCAAGACAATATTTTGAACGGTCTTTTAAACTGGATAAACACAAGAAAAAATGGAATGAATGCATTTGTCTTCGAAGAGATCTGGAACAAGGACAGAGAGAAGAATCTGGAGGAGGAATTTCTAAAGATTAATGCGATAGTGCCTCTTTATCGGTGTAAGAGAACCAGTGCTGGAATGGAATGTTGGAAATGTGTGGAAAATAACAATGTGGATACTTTCTGTCTGCCTGAAAATAAATAAGTAATTTTCCTTTACATATGTATATATTATAAAACATATCTTCATGTGTTTTGACGCCAAGCTGTGTAAGTGTGTGTAAACGATGTTCGTAGCACAATGAAAAATAAAAATATCAATAAGTAGTCTTCTTCTTGTTCTTCTAATCTTGTGACAAGTTTAATGTGTCATTGAAAAAAATTGGACTTCTTGGAGAGTGTTTTTCTCCACATTGTTGGTGAGTTGGCGTCCTCTACTGGACAGTTATTTCTACATTATTGGGAAACCATGCACAATATATAATAAAATGTTCTTCTCCGTGCAGTGGCGGATCTAGAGATTTTTTTCCTGGGGTGGCATGAGGTTTCAGGAGGGGGGACACGGACATTATTCATAATTTAAAATGCTACGGTTTCCATTGAATGCTTTTTGTTCTCTACACTACAGTCCGTGTGAGTCAAACGTGCAGTGCTTGTGCATCACCAGCTTATGACACCGCTTAGATATCTCAGTCTAATTTGGCATGTCGACCATTTTTCAAAATTGGATAGTCATAGATGCTGGGAAAGTGGATGCATGCCAATTTTGTGACAGCAGTACAGTTAGTTTAAACCATAGGTTTAAACACACACAAATAGCTAGACTAAAGTAAGACCCTTTTCTGACCTGACGATCATAGAAAAATTCGATGAGACAACAAAGTATTTCGTATGTAAATAACGTAATTTATGGAGTTTCTCGACTTTCCTCGAGTTTCAAACTTACCTCTACTCACTGCTAACTGCTTATCAACCTCTCTTCTCCGAGACACTGTGTACTACAGACAGATAAACTGTGAAGCCTGCCCTGCAGTGACTGGTGAATTTTCGCGGGGTTCGCTGCCGTGCTGGTGATGGGTGAAACCATTGTGACTCTGAGGGGGAGGGGATTCTAAATCGACGATTTCTGTTTGAAAGGAGTTTGGCGCAGGTTTCCTTGACCTTCAACGTGTAGGCTATGCTATGGACATAAAATATACTTAAAAAATATTATCTGATTTATAAATGGGGTGGCAAAAGGGGGTGGCAAAACTGTATCCCACCCCGTAGATCCGCCTCTGTCTCTGTATATCTACAATAAGATTTTCTTATAACCACTTTACTGTTAATACACTTTACTGTTTATCATATACCGTATTTTCTCTCTAAATGTTTTCAATGCCCTACTGTCATTTAAATAGCCAAGTTGACTTAATTTAAGGCAGCAACAATTTATTTTTATACGAGTCGATCACATTGGAAATTCTTTTTTCCTCTTTTGCTTCTCTTTCGCTTTCTCTCACAGATTTATTTCACTTTGACATGCAAATTTTGTTTACGCACTCACTTGAAAACCAGAAGTATTTTAAATTCAAGAGAAATGAAACAGTTTTCCCCACTAGTGATGTAACCTCTAATAGAGCCACACCGCTGTTCTTTGGGGCGAAGCAACTATATTTGAGGTGTATTTCTGTCAAGGTAAGAACTTTAAAATGATCCAAAAATATGACTTCATCATGTTGTCTGCTTTTAAAAAGAAATCTTATACAATTATGTATTATTCATCTGTGTACAGAGCATTTATATTCCTGTAACGGGCCTGGACTGTGATTCTCAGAAGCACTGTAAGTTGATAGGAGCCTAGAGTCAATGCTTTTGGAAAACCCATGAATGAACTGCTCGTATAAAAATCTTTCTGGTCTACTTATATTTGTTATGACATCCGATTCAAACATTACAATGCTAACTTTCTTTAATTCTACAATACCTAAATCCACTACACCAGCTAAAAGGAAAGTATTCATGTGACTGGAAAGAAAAGTGATGCAAGATGCATCATTTTCAGTTGATCATGTGATTGTCTGAAAACATGTGGTTTTCAGCTCTTTCCCAGGAACAATAGAGATCAAGTGAAACTGAAACAACTTCAACAAAAGGGTGCCTTTATAATTGATCTTTGTAGATTCATGATATATTAATAATATAAAAGACCCGTTGATTATTTATAATATAATATAATAGATAAGCAACAGGTAGTTTTTTTTTTTTTTGTATTGATTACCACATTGAATGCAGTTGAATGCCTTTTTAGCACAATTGTAAACAAAGTATTTGCTTGCTTTCATTGTATGTAATTATGCAAGTCAGTATAAAGCGATGCAAGTTATTAACTTTTTAAATTTCTAGTGTTTAATTATGTCTACATATTTATTCAAAAGAAGTACTTAAAAATAAGTAAGCGGGTATGACCTGCAATACTCTAGATATATTTAGTAAAGATCCAAACAGGTACCTGGTAAACCAAATTAATTTTTTTTTTCTGACCACAAAATGACTAATTTTCCTCATTGCTTAGCAATTTAAAACCATTTTCTCTATTTTAACCTTAAATACTACACTAATTGTAATACAAGTAGTATATATATACAGAGCTGGGTAGTAACGGATTACATGTAATCTGGATTACGTAATCAGATTCCAAAATTCAAGTACTTGTAATTAGAGTAAACTACTTTTTAAAATACTCTTAATCAGACTACAGTTACTTTTTTATGGAATACATGATTACATATTATTTGCACAATGGTAATAAGTCATTCACTCATTGATTCTCCTAAATTTCCTTTTTTTAACGTTTATATTTTTTCCTAATAAACCTGCCGCTTATATACGTTCATGAATCTTTGAGTTTTTCCAGGCGGAGAGGGGGAGGGGTATCAGAATCACGCTCAGAATAAATCAGCAACAAGATGAAAGAGAATTTTACTTGCCCGAACGGACAAGTAACCTGATCAAACTTTTAATAACAAACAATAACTAGGGCATCACCGAAACTTTTAAGAGAATGATTCGGCTTTTATTACGTTTAGTGTAAACGGTGACTAATAACAGATAAAGTATTGACAGTATCAAGGTCGCGTCAGTTGAGCCTCGTGCTGACTCGCGGAGAAATCAACACTATAAGAACAGCACACACAAAGAAACACTGCGATTGAAAAAATATAAATATTCTGTATAATATGTGCAACATCACACGTCCAGGAGTGATGTTTTTACGACTTTCAGCTCGATTGCAAATGTGATATTGATTTTATACATCTTCAGTTAAATAAACAAGTAATATTAACTGACTTACATTTTAGACACATTATGGGTCGTTTTTGTTCAATTTCAAACAAAAAATTGTTCTAAGCAAAGCCAAAGCAGAACAGTAGGACATCTGCGAGCAAAAGTACTGAAGCTACATTAAGTGTGCCAAAACAGTATTTTTGGTTTGAATTTAGTATTAAAACTTACAAAACTTTAAAGCTGATACTTTGTTTCACATTGCAAGCAGAGATTAAGGCTAGCAGCTTAACGGTTTTAAAACCATGGGAGACCGCAGACATAAAGACAGTTCAAACGTTTTCGAACCTTATAAATCAACTGAAAACACACACTAGGTCAGTGGTTTTCAAAGCTCTCCATGAAGTACCCCCAGCACTGCTATTTTTTATGTCTCTCTATATCTGACACACCCACTTCAGGTCTAGCAGTCTCTCCACTAATGAGCTGATGAGCTGAATCAGGTGTGATAGATGAGGGAGACTTGTGCAGGGCTAAACCCTAAACCATGACAAAAAAACAACAACAACAAAAAACTTTTTTGCAGCTACGTAGCCCACATCTGGTACTCCACAGTACCAGATGTGGCATGACACTAGGGATGAAACGAATAGTCAACATTATAAAAATTTGTCGACAAGTTGTCATAGTTGTTTGATCTCATTATGAGGCAGATCGATATAAGACATAATACACCTAATATAAGAGCCTGCAATAATGCAGTTTCACCAGTGTGGCGCTGTAGTGCAAGACTGTAATTCAGCCTTCCTGATGCAATTCAAGAGAAGACGACGCAGCGCTTCAGAGCAAACCAGTTACTCCTGAAGCGTACCTTATTCAAGAGATAGCCTCAAAAGGTTAGTTCACCCAAAAATGAAAATTAGACTATTTTACTCCCCCTTGAAACATCCTATGTGTATATGATCCTCTTCTTTCAGACAAATCCAGTCAGAGCTATATTAAAAATTGTCCTGGCTATTCCAAGCTCTATTATTGCAGTCAGCGGGTGTTGCAGTGGAACGGTCCATAAGTCGTCAAATAAAGCATGCACATCCGTAATAAACGTGCCTCACACAGCTCCTGGGGGTGAATAAAGGCCTCCTGTAGCGAATCCATACATTTTTGTAAGAAAAATATCCATATTTCAAATGTATTAACACTTTTCTCTAACTTCCATTATCTGCCATACGCGGAAGGCGTTCTGGTGGATGACACAACACGTATGCGCAGCACGCACGCCTCTGAAGGGTTAAATGCATTGTACCTGTATTATATTGCGCTGTATGCAGTGGACCAGCAGTTTATAAAATGAATAGATGATTCACGCGCTCGTATTCCCAAGCTTCTCTCATATTATTTTTGACCAGATGAAAAATCTTGGCAATATCCATGAGTTAACTTCAGTAAAATATGGCATTTGACAAATATTGTTGCTTTTCTTGGCGAAACAGCTCTTATTACGGGACTGAAGTCAAAAATCACTGGAAAGAAATGGCAGAATCAGCAGCAAATTGGTTTGTGGATCAGTTCAGGTGTCCAGTCTGTTTGGATGGACTGAAGGAGCCGGTGACGATTCCCTGTGGACACAGTTACTGTATGAGCTGCATTACTGACTGCTGGGGCCAGAAGGAGCAGGGGCCGCCGTACTGCTGTCCCCAATGCAGAGAGAGCTTCAGTCAGAGACCTCTACTGAAGAAGAACACTCTGATAGCGGAGATGATGGAGACGCTGCAGAAGACGTCTCTACAAACGACTGCTGTGGAGTGTGATGTTTGCACTACAGAGAAGAGCAGAGCTGTTAAGTCCTGTCTGCAGTGCTTGGCCTCCTTCTGTCAAACTCACCTGCAGCCTCACTATCAATCTCCTGCGTTTATGAAGCACAAACTAGTCGAAGCCTCTAGAAACATTCAGGAGAACATCTGCCTCAGTCATGGGAAACTTCTGGAGATCTACTGTCAGGACGACCATCAGTCAATTTGTTGTTTGTGTACTGATGATCATAAAGGACACAGTCTGGTGTCTCTGGATTCAAATTGGACTAGGAAAAAGGTAATATTGACAATACAAAAAAAATGCAGAAAATATTTTAATAATAACTGTTATTGTTATTTTGTATTTTCCCCTTGTTATGCCAATTTACCAGACTGGGAATTATGGTTTTATTAATTCTGTCCGTTTACATCCTCAGGAAGAGTTAAACGAGACAAAGGTGTCGTGTCAAAAGCTCATCCAGGAGCGAGAGAGAGGTCAGCGGGAACTCAGTGAATCTCTGAAGCTTCTCACAGTATGTTTCTTCATGTCTTCTTTAGGTTTAAAATTTGTTTGACACAGAAAAGTAGATCGGTAGACAGTGACCAATTGGTTTTAAGGTCCAAAAATGATTTAAAACGTGCTATAAAATTAGTGACAAACAAATCATCACATTTTTAATTTTGTAGCCTGACAAACACTTGTTTACTGTCTGTTTACACTGAACAGAAGCAGCTTAATTTAAATGCTCGAACATTTAGAGAACTTGCTAGAAATTGCTCACATTAATTGCATTTATTTTGGTTATTGCGCCAAAACGAGTCACATCGATGATCTGCATGATCACATCTTTCTCCACCAGAGTTCAGCGCTAGAGACCATGGAGGACTTTGAGAAGGTCTTCGCTGAACTCATCTGCTCTCTTGAGAAGAAACGCTCTGAGATTAAAGAGCAGATCAGAGCTCAGGAGAAGACTGAGATAGATCGAGCAGAGGAACTTCACAGACATCTGGATCAAGAGCTGACAGAACTCAGAAAAAGACAAGCTGAGATTGAAAAACTTCTGATTACTGAGGATCAGGTCAATTTTCTGAAGGTAATAAAAATTATTTCTAGGGCTGTGCTTGTGAACAAGACAACAGCCTCACCACAGTGTCCGAGTGGTACGCCAAAACATTTTTATTATTATTTATTTTCTGGTATGTGAATGCTGTTGAATATTATGATATGAGAGAAGTACAAAGTTTTCTTTACAAAATAAATAATAGGTTTTGCAAACATGGAACATGCATTCTGTTTGCAATCTGCTTATCTGTTTTTCCACAAATTACGATTTGTCTTCATTAAATTTACATTGTACATGGAATCTTGTTTCTTTTGCCAAATTTTCACTTTTGTCTCACCCATTTTTTGTTGGAAATTAGCCTATAAACGTTTATTCCTTTCGTTTATTTTGTTAAATTTTTAATTAATATATTTGAATCCTTTACTTTAATGAAGTTAAAAACACTGTAGGACAGACACCTTTTTACTTTTATGTCAAATAAAAGTATATGTCTATTTAACACAGTTTGTGCTTTTTAATTAACTCGTCAGAGCCCTAGTCATTTCATCACTGTATCCTACCATGTTTATGTATTTACTCACTGCTTCACTTTTTTATTTGTTTCTTGTTTTTTTACAAAACAAGCAGTGCTGTATTTTTCTCGTTTCAGAGCTGTCAGTCCGTGTGTCCTTTGCCATCATTTGAAAACGTTCCCATGACTCAACACACACTTTTTAAAGACATTTCAAGCTCAATGTTTAAGGAGGTTTTGGAGGACGTCTTTCAACAACAAACAGCCAGAATATCCAGAGAAGGTCTGAATAATTTGATATGTTATATTGCCATTCATACTCTGTAGTGTTAAACCAACAAATTGACCGTATGCATGTTTTGTTTTGACTCTTCAGTGTCGAATGTCTATGTTACAAACCCTCCAGAACCAAAGACCAAAAATGATTTTTTGCAGTGTAAGTGTGATCGAGGGAAACACTTATTAATGGATAAGTATCAGTGGTTACAATATGTTACATTGTGACCATATCGGAACCAAAGTGTATGTTGTTCAACATTTGTTTTTTGTTATTTTCTCCTTCTCAGATATCTGGGATATTAACTTGGATCTAAACACTGCACACAATAGCCTCAAACTATCAGATGACAAAAGGAAAATATTATCTTCAGATACAGCTCAGCAATATCCTGATCAGCCGGAGCGGTTTAATGAGCGTCCCTATATCTTGTCTAGAGACGGTTTGTACGGCCGCTTCTACTGGGAGGTGGAGTGCAGTGGGGATGAATGGGCTGTAGGAGCTTGTTACAGTGGAATAAGACGTAAAGGAAGCACTGATGACTGTGCACTGGGCTTCAACAAAATGTCATGGAGACTGGGTTATTATCTGAAGATTTTCAGTTACATTCATGCTCAAAACAAAGTCTCAATCCCTGTGTCCTCTAGAGTAGGAGTGTATCTGGATCATAAAGCAGGATCTCTGTCCTTCTACAGAGTATCTGACACAATGACTCTCCTTCACAGAGTCCAGACCACTTTCACTGAACCCTTATACCCTGCGTTTAAGGTTGGAAACCGTTCATCTGTCAGGATCATAGAGCTGAAAAAAGAACAAGTATCCACCTTATTTTGCAGCGCAAACGAAAGTCTTTATGAACGTGTCAGAATTCCTCTTTATTCAACTAAATTGGAAATTGAAACTAACGGAAGTGACGTGACATACAGTCAAGTACAGTGATCCATACTCAGAATTCGTGCTCTGCATTTTACCCTAACAAAGTGTGCGCAGACACACTAACACACACACACTCACACCCAAACACACACACACCCCCACTCAAACACACACACACGCATGCACACACACACACACACACACACACACACACACACACACAAACAGAGCAGTGGGCAGCCATTTATGCTGCAGCACCCGGGGAGCAGTTGGGGGTTCAGTACCGTGCTCAAGGGCACCTCAGTCGCGTTATTGCCCGAGACTTGAACCCACAACCTTAGGGTTAGGAGACAAACTCTCTAACACTAGGCCAAGACTTCCATAAATTATACCATAAATTAACTGAACTATTCATGAATGCAAGAGGTCATTACGTAGAGTGTAGCACAGGGTCAATTTTCACATTAGATTTATTAAATGGTTATGCTCTCATTTATCATGATTTAATAATTTTAAGAAAACAATATTTTTTAGATTTATTCAATTGGTTTTTGAGGTAAAATTACCTACCTATCTTTTCTTTTTTTCTTTTTTAGATGACAGTGATTTGATTTTAGATTTTATGAACTTTATTTTATTTTAAAATGGGATTTCTATAAGAATAATCAAGAAATAAATATAGTTTTGAATGATAGTTCTTTTCATTTCAAAGTCAAATGTGATTTTTAAGCCATTGAGGTAATAAAACCTTATTAGAATTGATACATATCCCAACTTTGCTTGTGTTTTTATAATTTAATTTTAAAATTATTATTAATGATGTAATCATTTGTTTATGCTACATTTTAGATATCTTTATGTAGGCCAATTAAGTTCAGTCATTTAAATATCAGTTAAAAGTCTGTTATTATTATGAAAAAAAAACAAGTGTATAGTTTATAGAACTGTTCTGTGTGTGTAATTCACATGTAATGCATTGACTGAGATTTTGTCGTTTAATTCGTCTGTCATTATTCAGTGATTTAACTAATTTTTCAAAATACATAGATTTATATAGAATGTTTAATTCAACATTTTACATAAAGAAATTAACAAATATATATTTCATATTCTGCAGAAATGTCATCTGTCATTATTTGTGGTCAAGATAATCTGCTTTCAGTTTTTTAAGCCTAGAAATGATCTCTTTTAAATGTTTTAAGTGTAAAATTACAGTCCAATAATGTTCACCAGTCGATCATATGAAAAAAAAAAAAAAAAAAACACCAATAAATATCCTATTTCTCTTTCTCGCTGTTTTTCATCATTTCTCTCATTTGAAACACGCCCAGTTGTGTACGCACTGAAACCAGGAAGTAAAAACCAAGAGAAATGAAAGCAACCAAACCTATTTCCTCACAAAACGCGTGACGTCATCCGCTGTAATAGATCCGCTGCACTGTTCTTTGGGGCGAAGCTATAAAAGCAAATGCTGTTTTGAGGTGTATTTCTCTCGAGGTAAGGGCTTCATAGTATCCAAAATATAGCTTTTAAACACAAATCGCATGCAATTATGTATTAGTTCGTAAGTGGGTAACTTTACAGATCGTTTCTACTACTGTAGATAAATGCAGTTTTGCACTTCATTGCTAAACGATTATTTTTAGATTATACTATTGTTATACTAAAAGCGCAAAGCATTTGGAACAGTATACTCGATTACATAATTATACTACAAAGTTATATTTTATTCTTTACAATTTCAATAATTCTTTACAGTGCCACTGTTATGGTATTTTAAATGTTTATAATCTGGTTTGGGGGATCCATTTAACAGGTTTACATGTATGCAATGCAGTGACGTACTGTGGGGTTCCAGTCAGGCCTTCAGCCATAGGCTATGCTGCGTTAGCCGCATAATAATAAGTAATACGTCGTTTTACTTATATGTTAGAGAACCGGACCCACAGCTTGTAAAGACCCAAACAAAAATGGTTTAATGTAATAGCTGAACACAGACAAAGAACTAAAGCACTGCAGGTTGTCGCTCCATCCTTTATCATGACTCCAAAAGACACTCCAATTTCATTGAAAATCCACGGTTCTTGGAACAATTTTTCGGAACCAAAGCAAAACACAACACTTTCATTTAATCCAATTTGTACATATTAAATTTTAAAGGGCTTTTAAATTTTAAAACCAAAAAAAAAAAAAAAAAGATGAAAAAAGTGTTAACCATGTGTACATTCTCTAACACTCACATTTTAGATTCACAATTCATTTAAAAGCCTCTGGTGTGTAAAGATAGTAAATATCATCATGTCCTCCTGTTTTTTTACCCTAATGAAAGTTATAGGAACATTAAATTGTTAAAGGTGCAATAGGTGATTGTCATTTTTTGTTATACTGGTTAAAAGTCTCCTCACATCCCAATACCAATCATTAAGTTAAGTGGTTTAAATGTCTTTATATTGAAATGAATTTATATATCCTGTGGAAGGCGTAGGACCAAGAAATGTACGTCCAATCAAAACAGTCCGTGCATTTTAAACAGCTTTCCTACCTGCCTGTCAATGTATGTATCTGCATACCTCTGCGCACCCTGTTTTTGCAGACAGAATATGTCATTAGCGCATTCACACACACTGTACAGACAGAGCTAGAATGGCAGACAAACAGCAACAACCCGGTCTTCCTTCCTGGTATTGTAGTACTTTTAAAGTTTTCTTGCTGGTTAATGACATTGATGTACCCCAGCGGTTCCCAATTCCAGTGATCACGCACATATTTTACGTCTGGATAAGTTAATACACCCGATTCAGATGACCAACTCGAGCTATGTGAATGAACTGTGTTCCAATCTATTCATTGCTCCCTACTCCTTGAGCAGGGGTTTACTTCACTTTGGAACATGGACTGGAATTGGGAACTGCTGATGTAGCCTATCGTAGTAATGTTGTCTCTGGTATTCTGGTCTGTGAGCATAAATGCTTTCAGGGGACATGGCTTTGGACAGCGATTGCAGGGAGGATGGGACGTTCGCTTTCAGTACTATCAGGCTAATGTTAGCATTTTCCAAGATCTCCTATTGCACATTTAATAAAGAAAGCTAATTTTAATGCTCATTGTGTTAGCGTTAGCCACGCTTATGCTAAAGATTAACTACTCTAATAACAGCGTTCATTTCAATCTGACATTCAAGTTAAAATATTGAATATTATTCATAACAGAACCCGATATTTCCCACAGCCTTGCACTCTATTTGTGGTGTCGTATATGCAAATTGATTCTCTACCAGCAGGAGGCGCTTGTAGAGCATGTGAGAGAGGTTTCCCCAGTAACGGCTGTAATCAAATAAGCTCACAAACACTGCTCATGCATTACAGACAAGATTAAATAAAAATGACATTCATAACTTTCTGAGGACAGTCGGTTTCCTTAAAAAAAAATACAGTGATATAAAAACAACCGCACCAGGTTTCGACTGTGACTGATGCAGTGATCATGTTTATTCAACTAAGTCAAATACTTTTGGAAAATCTATTTGTGGCAGTGTGTTGATCCACCACAAATAAATAAATGTATTGGAAACACAGTGAAGATTACCTGCTTGAACTATTTCATTTGATCTGGGTTTCTGTCTTTAAAGTGTTTTGTTATTTTGGTGTGTTTCCTCCTTTTGATGTTGCAATGTCTCGTTGCTTTATGAAGAGAGCGCATCTATGCACCTTTCGAATAGCGCATCAAGAACCGGGTTGACCTGGTACTTTGTGCCACCGGTACTTTAAAAAAACCTAGTACCATAACATTTACATTTTTTTAGTACCGACTTGGTACCGAAGTACCGGCTCTTTTGACAACACTAATCGACACATTTCTTGATAATAGATTACTGAATACTGATTACAGATAACTGATTAGCAAAACTATAACGTGAGTTAGCCTGAGTGCATACATAGCACAACAACTAATGTTAGCCTACATATTTTGCACACTCGACTGAACATCAAAGGAACAATTATTAATCATACTTACAGGTTGTTATTCAGAGGAGGAAGCAGGTCCAAATAAACATGGCTCTGACTCATCCTTCAAAGACAACGGGTTTAGGATACCTGCATTTCGGAGAAGCAGTCATCAGTTAAATGACGAGAACACACAACATTTTTGATCATACTGCTGTCGTATCTTAGTAAAGATGAATTTTAACCACTGATTCTTTACGGCATCATCCTTTGGAAGTGAAAATAAACCAAATTTACTTTCACAGTGCAGAGCACAGCTTCTTTTCAACATTGTTATCCACACAAACCAGCTGCAGCGTTTAAAGCTGGTTCAAGTTTTCGCGGGAGGTCCAGCAGATTGTAGGCGGGCATTATTCAAATATGAAAATTTGTGACGTGTGATTTGGGAATGGGATTTGAATTAAAAAAAAAAAAGAGGAAAAAATACCTCTTTCAGTCCACTTTCTTTTTATGCTGCATTCACACCAAACGCGAATAGAGTGTCTGGCGCGAATGATTTCAATGTTAAGTCGATGTAAAGACGAGTTTACACGCGTCTGGAAGTCTCGCGGCGTGAATGAGGCGTTTAACGCGGCACGGTAGACACGAATTCGCCTCAGTGACGCATTAATCATGCGAATTGAGCGCCTGGCATGAATGGTGCTTTTGTGCATTTATGTGTTTAACGCGAATTCGCGTCTGACGCCTGAGTTGAAAAATTTGAACTTTGGCGTCAATTTGCGCTGCGTTAACCAATCAGGAGCCTGCTCAGGAGTCACTCATTCAACATGGAGGAACGACTGATGTTGTCAGTGAGAAGTTAACCGGAGCTATATGACACAAGTATCATACACAAGTTCATATTTCAGAAATAAAAGGAACTCACTTGGAAGAGTGTGTTGTAAATACACATTTGACTTTTGAGTCACGTAGACGTTTATTGACCTGAGACCTTCCCGCCATCTTTTACAACTATTTTCCCCCTAATATAGCCTACAGCTACTTTTTGATAACAAGATAATGTGTTTATTCAGATGACATGTGAAAAAGTGGAAAAGACCCGAGTGCTCGATCAACATCAGCCATCTTGCAAATAGACAACCGCCTAGCACTTGCCCCTCCAACAAGAAGCAGATTTCGCCTCGGACGCGCGTCAATACCACTTCAAACTTTTGCTTTCTACTTTTGCTTGCTTTCAAATATGGTTATTAACATTGTGATAATAATGCTTCACATTTAAGTGAAAAATAACATTTGACAAATATTATTGCTTTTCTTGGCAAAACAGCTCTTATTACAGGACAGAAGTAAAAAATCACTGCAAAGAAATGGCAGAATCAGCAGCAAGTCGGTTTGTGGATCAGTTCAGCTGTCCAGTCTGTTTGGATGGACTGAAGGAGCCGGTGACGATTCCCTGTGGACACAGTTACTGTATGAGCTGCATTACTGACTGCTGGGGCCAGAAGGAGCAGGGGCCGCCGTACTGCTGTCCCCAATGCAGAGAGAGCTTCAGTCAGAGACCTCTACTGAAGAAGAACACTCTGATAGCAGAGATGATGGAGACGCTGCAGAAGACGTCTCTACAAACGGCTGCTGTGGAGTGTGATGTTTGCACTACAGAGAAGAGCAGAGCTGTTAAGTCCTGTCTGCAGTGCTTGGCCTCCTTCTGTCAAACTCACCTGCAGCTTCACTATCAATCTCCTGCGTTTATGAAGCACAAACTAGTGGAAGCCTCTAGAAATATTCAGGAGAACATCTGCCTCAGTCATGGGAAACTTCTGGAGATTTACTGTCAGGACGACCATCAGTGCATTTGTTGTTTGTGTACTGATGATCATAAAGGACACAGTGTGGTGTCTGTGGATTCAGAATGGACTAGGAAAAAGGTATTATTAACAATAATAATGCATTATTTATTGCTTACATATATGTCAGCCGTGGCTCGCCTGTAAGGGTAATTCGGACAGAGGCCTACCAATATATTAATCCAAAACAAAGACTTCTATATAAACTCAATCGACGTAGATGTGTTCACGACTCAAAAGATGACAACTGCTTTGGTCAGATATTAGTCTGCATCAAGTCAGTAGCTAGTTGGAACATCTGTTCTGAGTAGCATATAAAAATAATGAAGTCATAAATATTTTGTTTAATCGTGCTCATCAATCAAAATGTATAGTCAGGAGCCGCTATTGTTTATAGTCTGTCATCTTGATTCCCCTTGTTACACCCCTTTACCGGTGGAATGGTGTTAAGTCTATTTTTGTCATTTGTTTTATTATTTTGTATGTTAACATCCTCAGGAAGAGTTAAAGGAGTTAAAAGAGACGTGCCTCAAACTGGTCCAGGAGCGAGAGAGAGGGAAGCAGGAACTCGGCGACGCTCTGAAACTTCTTAAAGTATGTTTCTTTATGTCTTCTTTAGTTTTAAAGTTTGTTTGACACACAAAAGTAGATCTTTTAAATTCAATAATAGTGAAATAGCAGGGGCACTTTTGTAGTGCCCCTGCATGACCGCGCTCTGAAGCATGTGTAAAATCACGAGATGAGACGTCACGAGCGGGGTGAAGTGAGCAACCAGGAAGTATAAAATGGCAAGTTAGCTTCTGCTTCTGCTGTCAATCCTATTTATTGTTGTTTTTCAGCCCACAAGCATATCATATCTTATGTCAAAAGCAAAGTCTAAGTCTATGGCGAGCAAACGGCATTACAGACATTGAGTTCCTCCCTGACCATGACATCCGGCTGCGGGGGATACACATGATCTGTGTGTTGTTTGTTTAAGAGCAGAGCATGCACGGTCAGCTCTCGAGTCATTTCTGCAAGTTGCCCTTGATGCCTGTGCTCCGCTTTTGCCTGGCCGTGTTTGATGAGCTCGCATATGAGGAGCTTGTGGAGGTTGTGACTCATGGCGTAACCAAATTAAATATTAATTGGCCAGCCGAAAAACAGGACACTCATCCTACAAGTAAAATGAGCATTTCCTGAGAGCACAGACTTCACGAAGTGGCCTTTCAGTTTTCCCGATTTCCATGTCAAGGTGTCAAGATTGTGGGAGAAACCATATTCAAGCCGTATCTACAGCACCACAGTCTCAAATTATTCCAACATTGTAGGGCTGAATGAGAAGGTATATGAAGCATGCCACTGCTGGACTAGATACTTGTGAGTTATATCTCCCCATTCTCAGCAACATCCCTGAAGGCCTCGGAAACTTCTCACCAGGCCTGTTAGTTTGAAATCTAGTCTGGTTGGAAAAGCTTACACGGTGGCAGGTCAGTCTGGCGCATGTTTGCACACCATGCCGGAATTACAAGCATACCAATCTGACCTGCTCAGGGACCTGGATGACAGGGAGGAGGAATAAGGCGCGGTTGCCAAACTGCATCGTGCCACAGATTTGTCCCTCTAGGCCACTAAAGAAATAGCCAGAGCCATTGGCCGTTCAAGGGCAGCTATAGTGGCCACAGAGCGACATCTGTCATTGAATCTGTCCGATATGCAAGATAAGGACAGATTCTTCCACCTAGACGCCCTGCACTCGCCCTCTGGCTTTTTGGCAATGCAGTCAACACTGCTGTCGAGAGGTTTCAGGAAGCAAGGAAGCAAGTGGCAGTATTTCAAAGATACTCCCACATCGCTCCCAGTCCCGTGGGTCTGCTGAGTTGGAGTAGCATCAGCCGTCAAGCTCCTCATACTGCCAGTCTCAAAAACAGAGAATTGCAACCTACAACCCTACGTCAACAGAACAGGGGTCGGGGCAACACATTCCAGTCTGGATCTAATAGACCGGAAAAGGATCTGCAGACCTTTATCTTGTTGAAGAGGAGTTTGACAAAGTGGTCCTGATGCCACCAGGTCAGGTCCCTGAGGGCAGCCCCACTCTCTGTGCTTCAGGGCTCAGTGAGCTCAGACGAGCGAAATTTCCAGCTGCCGCCTGGCAATGGTACAGCACAGGAGAGCTCGTCCCTTAGAGTGAGGGTGCTACGGCAGTCAGGTCGATCATTCTCTGCTGGTCATCCACTTCAGGGCACCAAACTGGCTCCACTAATAACACCAGAGGTCAGCCTCGAGAGTCTGGTTCCCTTAGTAGATTTTTTTGGCAATGTGGAAACCTCTACCTCATCCGACTCATTTCAACAGGGTCATTCCCACACTAGTGGGCCCTGAGCAGGCTGTGGTAATGGATCAAGAAGTAGATACTCTCTTGAGGAAGGGGGCCTTAGAACGTGTCTACAGCTGTTACTTCATTGTTTCTGAAGAAGGTTGGGGGGTTGGGTTGCGTCCAATCTTAGGTCTCTGTCTTCTGATAATAATATAATCTAGACCTGGCATCTACCCCAGGGTCCCAAGTTCTCATTTCAAGACGTGCTCAAGAGATACACACTCAGGTAGGGACTTGTTAATATGGCACAGTGGGTATTATCGTTCCAAAAGCCTTTCTCAACGCAGCTCGAGTTCCTGAAGGGGAATGTCTCCAGGTTGCGTATGTAACCATGGTTCTCCAAAGGAACGAGACACTGGATCTCTTTATCATACTACCTGCAGGCGCTACTTCATCGAAGCTAACTTGTGCTCTGCCGCATGCGCTTTTATACTTCCTGTTTGCTCGTCACCCCAATTGTGACGTCTCGCTTCTCCATTGGGCTGATTTTACACATACTTCAGAATGGGGTTATGCAGGGGCGTTCCTAAAGCGTTTCTAGACATAGCATCTTGTTCCGTCGGGGAACCATGGTTACATACGTAACTTGAAGACGATTTCACAATGTTGTTATTGAGACTTCTGTTCATTTTGGAGCTTGACAGCCACTAATTTACTGTCTGTCTACATTGTTTTATGTCACAACGATGATCTGCAAGATCAGATCTTTGTGTCTCTGACAGAGTTCAGCGCTAGAAACGATGGAGAACGTCGAGAAGGTCTTCACTGAGCTCATCTGCTCTCTTGAGAAGAAACGCTCTGAGATTAAAGAGCAGATCAGAGCTCAGGAGAAGACTGAGATAGATCGAGCAGAGGAACTTCACAGACATCTGGATCAAGAGCTGACAGAACTCAGAAAAAGACAAGCTGAGATTGAAAAACTTCTGATTACTGAGGATCAGGTCAATTTTCTGAAGGTAATGAACGTCAGTATACCTCCATGTTCTATACTGACTCACATTTTTAAATAGTCTGTTTTACATAGCAAGCTGTTTGTCTTGTTTCAGAGCTGTCAATCTGTGTGTGTTTTACCGACATTTGAAAACGTTCCCATCACTCAGCACACTCACCTGTATTTTAAAGATGTTTCAATCTCAATATTTAAGGAGGTTTTGGAGGACGTCTGTCAACAACAAACAGCGAAAATATCACAACAAGGTCTGAATATTTTGATATCTTATATTACTATTCATACTCTGCAGGATTAAATCACATGTTTGTTTGTGTTGACTCTTCAGTGTCAAAAGTCTGTGTTGCCAAGACCCAAAATGATTTTTTGCAGTGTAAGTTCATCTGCGGTTTTCTTGAGGCAAACATTTAATAATTAATAAGTACATGATCTGTTATAGTGTGACCATTTTGGAACCAAAGTGTACTTTGTTGCATTTTTATTGTTATTTTATTGCATTTTTTATTCCCCCATTTCTCCTCAGATTTCTGTGATCTTCACCTGGATCCAAACACTACAAACAATGCCCTCAAACTATCTGAGGACAACAGGAAAGTATCATTTACATATAAAAAACAGCATTATCCTGATCACCCGGAGCGATTTGATAGATATGTGAATGTCATGTGTCGAGAAGGTTTGTGTGGTCGTGGTTACTGGGAGGTCGAGTGCACTGGAAAGCAATGGGCTGTAGCAGTTTGTTACAAAGGAATTGGACGTAAAGGAGACAGTGATGAGTGTAGACTTGGTGACAACAAAAAGTCCTGGCGTTTCAGCTTTTATCTACAAAATTTCTATTTCACACATGACAAAAAGAAAGTCTCAGTCCCTGCTGTCTGCTCCTCTAGAGTAGGAGTGTATCTGGATCATGGAGCAGGATCTCTGTCCTTCTACAGTGTCTCTGACAAAATGACCCTCCTTCACAGAGTCCAGACCACTTTCACTGAACCCTTATACCCTGCGTTTTTTGCTGGCTATGGCTCATCTGTCAGGATCATAGAAGAGCAGAGTTTAAAAATATAATTCATCAGAAAATATTAAATACAATATTTTAGGGCATTGGTTCCCTTGTTCCTGGAGGCCCTTCAACACTGCACATTTTTTGCGTCGTTCCTTTGTTAGACACACTCAATTCAGATCTAAGGAAACTTATAATGTTGGGGGGCCTTCAGAAACGTGGTTGGGAACCACTGGCTCAGGGCATCCATTTGGCAGGTGTGGCACTAGGACGGGGCTTAATGGGGGGTATAGCTCCAACAGAAACTTGAAACGCAAACGCACAAGTGTAAACGTATCAGTCTGAAGTTCAGGATGGAGAGGAATAACTGCTGTCTGTCTTCACCATACACTGTATAAAAGGTCGTCACACAGAGTAGCAACTCTTAAAAAAATAACTTAAGGAAATAGTTTTATGAATTGTCTGAAATATATCTTTTGTAAAAAAAAAAAAAAAAAAGAAATTGAATTTACGTTTTCCTGCAATGACACTTGATGGTCAAAAAATGTGTAAATAAATGCATAATATATAAATATAAAATAAAAAAACATTACATCGTATTTTAAGTAAAATATCACAACATAAACAAGAACATAACATTTGATAAATGTACATCGGATACATCGCAGAATAGTTTGAAATCAACAATTTAGAGCTTGACTAGTGACTGGTCACAAGGTCTAAAGAACATATTGATTTTTTATTAACAATTAAAAATAAAACAAAACACTAAGGGAAGAACACAGGGTCTAAGTGAAAACAACAATCAATGACAGAGAGCACAGGTAGAATAAACAGGGAAGGAAAGGGTAACACAACAGTGCCTACAGGGGAACACACAAACAATCAAAAACAAGCCATGTCTTGTTCACACTGAACATGACGACTCAAGATCACGTGACCAGGGGTGTATTCCAGTAGTAGGTTGTGTGCCATGCCCGGGTGTTTAAGGCTAAGTTAGCAGATAAACTCAGCTTTTGGTTCCATATATAGCCTATATATTATAAAACACTATTACAACAAGGTAATATTTATATTTTATATCACACATCATGGGTCTGCATTTTATATAATGTATTTATATCATAAAAATACATATGTGATATTTCTTATTATATAACTAGCTTAAAAAAAAAAAAACAACAAAAAAAAAAAAAAAAAAAAAAAAACACAAACACTTGACCATTGAACAAAAGAAGAAGAAAGAAGCCGCTGATATTATAGTCATGGGCACCCACCGGCAGAAACATAAATCAGCGTCTATGCTGAAAGTATACTCCGTTTTTGGAAACGAAAGCTGAGTTTATCTGCTTGCTTACCTTAAACATCCGAGTATGTCACAACCTACTTTCTGGAATACCCCCCAGAAGCACTTTGAACAGAACACCTGGCAATTGAAAATGTCTATATGTAAAAAAATCTTTATGAAAAATTTCAGCTGCTCATTTTAGTTTTGAGCTCTGGAGAAAGGAGCAGATAATTATTGGCTCACAGCAACCCACAGCTGAAGACACATAAAACAGTCCTCAACAGACAACGGAACAGCCAATATTGGGTTGTTAAAAAAGGTGCGCTCATTCAAAACAGCTGCGTTCGATCCTTCGCTGCCTGGGTTGATTTAAATCTAGCTTTTCTTTTGTGTTTGTGTCCCAAGTTCAGTGACGCAGCAGTGACGATTCTCTCCGGCCAATCCGTGATCAGCAGAGTTTACACGTCATGGTTTGGTAACTGTATGTTTCACTTGGAACCTCACCCGAAGTGGTACTAAAAAAAGTACCAGGTAGCTACTGTACCCTGTGGAAAACCCCCTAAAAGTGGACCGTACTGAACAGTGCCTAAACCTAACATTACAGTAATCCAAATACAGTAAGGTTCAGTGTGAGAAATTTGACCAGTTTGTGGTCAGGTGGGATAATCTGACAGGTAGGATGAAATATCTGCACATGTGCTCTGTGTGTAAATAACTTGCATAGGCTTGTGTAAATCGTGTAAACTGCATTTTTGTAAATATTCTATATAATATATTAATATTTAGTACTGGAATGCCCAGTACCACAATAAATCGCAGTCTGTCTTACACATTTGACTAATAAAATGTATTCTGACTGATTCTGAGTGTCCTTCAGTGTCTTTTATGTAGACCAAAATGCCGCTTGTAATTCACTCAATATATCCACTAGTTGGTGCTAATACTGCGGTGGCCGAGAGAGCTCAACATGCTGCAACTTAATAAAACACATGCAAATTGAAAAAACACCAGCAAATGAAGAAAACATATCGCATTTCGCGGGAGTCCCGTGGGGAACGGTGGTGTGGTGTAGTAGAAATGGAGTCAACACAAGAAGTTGAGAAACAAATTAAAGCTGCTGTTTACTGGACTAAAGCAAAGCAAGGCAAGTCAGACGTCTGGAAACAATTCTCATTTGTTACTGCATTTATTTTGAGCATTCCCGCCATAGCATTAGCGGAGTGGAGTGGTAATATTTCCTTAAGATCGCTGAGCGCCTTTACGCTTCGCTCTCAATAGCTACACTCAATAACCTAAGCGTTTGCATTTTATCTTATATGTGCTTTTCACTTTTTTAATAATCCAGGTGTATTTTGTAAAGATCTACGTACATTTAATCTCAGATGTGTGTGCGTTTGTGTCTTAATGAGCCTGATTTGAGTGTTCTATTGTACAACAACGGCAGCTATATTCACAAAAATAAAGTGAACGAAATTCAAATACACTTATTCAGTTTTTGCATTTTAGGTAGGCTATGTTTGCTAAGGTTAGATTAATATATTAAATACATTTTAATTAGCCTAATAAAATTAAGAAGACTTAATTTTCTTTCGTTTTATTTCATTTTGTATTTATTTTGTTAAAATTATATCGAGAGTATTTTCAAAGTTCTCTGTGTTTATTTAATGGTAAAGTTATTTCCTAGTTATGCAGTAGGCCTAGCCTGCGTTTAAAAACTGAGGTGCTGCTAGTTGCAGTTTTGTTTAAACGTTAACGCTAATAAAAATAAAAAAAGCACAATATTTTTATCATGTGTGGTGCTTTGGTTTAGAATTGCTTACTTCATATTATTTAAATGCAATCATGTTTAATTTCGTGCACAAAAGGTTGTGGGTTCGATTCCCAGGGAACACACGTAAGGTAAAAAACGTTAGCCTGAATGCACTGTAAGTCACTTTGGTTAAAAGCGTCTACTAAATGCATAAATGTAAATGTAAGAAAACGGTCCCAAATAAACACATACAAATAAAAAATTAAAAAACGTGCTGCAAATAGCACTGACCTCAATGGAAATGTTTCAAGGGGACCCAAAAAAGTGTCGGACCCAGCTAGGATTTGATTATTTTGCAGTTGCTACCGGTTAGTGGGGTTGATGGTAGGTTTTTTTTTTTTTTTTTTTACTCCCTGATTGCATGATTCCTTTGTCTTTTGGATATTATTAGCAGAAATAAGCTGAAAAATCCCACGATTAATTGTGACATGTTACTATATAAGATGGCTAACTCTAAAACCCTCAACTAAATATAATTTCAAGGTTAGTGAAAATACATTTGCAATGCTTCATTAATTGTTTCTTAATTTGAGTGTTGTGAGGCCACCGTATAATACTCTATTTAGCCAAATAAAAAACAAGTTTACACTAGGCGTGTTCACAAGTGTCACAAATGCATATTAATGTTTGCATAAAACAATTTTATTATTAATCTTGAAAAGTTTCAACACGCAAACTGAATAAGTTGTGAAGTTCAAAAGAAGCTCTGAAGGAGTATCCTCATACTGTAGCCTTATAAGATAAGATGCAGCTTTTGAGTTAGCCACAATTTTCACAATGTTTCCACACAGCAACTATAAACTGATCCACCTCATGATGATGTTCATCACCTGTCATATATCAGTCTTTCATCAATTACCTTTATAATCTTCTTTCAGACTGAGAATATTGATATTTACCCATTTGAATTTTAACTAATGTTTGTACTATTTACTACATTCATTTCTGATTCCACAGAATAAATATGTAAGATTTGTATATCTTATTCTAATCTTGTGTCTTACATCTATTTTTGTAATTAATTTAGTAGCAGATTCAACAGCGATTTTCTGTTGTTAATGTTAACTGGTAAAATCCTCAGATAGTTTTGTTCATCAAGATTACGAAACAATGGTAAGACAGTGTCAGTGAAGGTGGTTGTGAATGTGTGTAGATGTGTGTTAGTTACAGGATCAGAGAATGACACTGTTCCTCTGTCATAGTCCAGATCAACTCTAACACGATCAAGCTTACGTTTAACAGGAAAACCAAACTTTTCAGACAGTCCGTACTCATCATATCGCACACTCCAGACATCAGCGCTAAAGAATTCTTCTCCCTTCCTCTGGTTTGATGCTGTAGTTACTCCAACACTCCAGTGTGAGCACTCTTTAACCTCCACATCCCAGCAGTGTGTTCCTGAGTTAAACCCCTCTGAACCCAGAACACAAAGACAATCATCAAATCTCTCTGGATTATCAAGAACTGGTTCTTTGTTCTCGCTCCATTTCACACTGGTCAGATCATCAGACAGGAGGAGATCTGGGTTCGCAGTATTTGGATCCAGAATCACAGGAGCTGATGAGACACAATCAACAGGTGATTTTATTCTGATGTTTATATAATGATGAAAAGTGAACCTAACATAGGTTATTATGTATTATCAACACTTCTCCTGTTGAAGAAACATTTCAGGCATCATGAAAATCTGTAAATCTTTCAGTGTGTGCGATAGAGAGCTCAGATCTTCTGCAGACTCACTGTTCTGGATGATGTCTTTCATCTTCTTCCAGACTCTGAAGGGCAGGTTGCCCAAGTATCGTGGCACATGAATCAGAGCTCCAGAAGGAGTCTGTGGATCCGGCTGTGATGAGATCTGGACTCTGGAAGAACATTCAGGATCAGAACTGAAGTGACTTTGGATCAGAAGCAGAGAGAGCAGAGACAGCAGCAGATCACTCACCTTTCCATCGAGACTGGAAACTTCTGCAGAACAAACATACAGTTGATCATCAACAACTCAATCAATCAATCAATCAATCAATCAATCAATGATCTGAAATCAGACCTTCAGAAAGCAGACGTCACTGTCTTTCATCATCTCCTCCATGTCTTTGATTGTGTGTGAAAGAGCTGAGATGTGTGTGTTGATCTCCTCCAGCTTCTCCTTCATCATCTGCTTCTTCTGCTCCTCTTCCTCTCTCAGTGCAGTGATTGTAGCTTCTTCTTCATCTCTGAGAAACTGATGAAGCTTCTCAAACTGCTGTTTAATCTGACGCTCTGTGTGATCAGCTTGAGACTGAAATCAAATCACATTCACTTCAATTATCTCAAAGATGCAGTTTATTCTGGTGCAGCATGAAGATAAATGTTGGTTAGTTAACTACAACTTTCTAAAGTACTAGTACTGTAAGCATTAGATGTTCTGTCACTGTAGCGGAATAAAATCTTGTCACAAAATCACATTTTGAAATGGCTATTTAATGAGATCAATTTATATGTGATAGCATTTGTAAGCATATCCACTGAACAATGAAATATGCATGTACAGGTGCATTTCAATAAACTTGAATGTTGTGGAAAAGTTCATTTATATCCGTAATTCAATCAAATTGTGAAACTTGTATATTATTATCATTATTATCATAATTCATGTATTGTCATAATTTGTTTTATTGTAAATATACAGAGAGGAAAATTGCAGTAGCCAAGGCAGGCTGACTGATGTTATCAAGTACGCTGCTGTTTGCAGAATTACCAGACTTGCATCGTCGCGGACATCACACTCTCGAGTCAAATGCACAAAGTCCGAACTACAGAGGATGCAAGTCCAAAATCAGCATACCTTGTATTGAGAAACGTGTGCAGACCTACGTCACCAGTCTATTTGCCTAATCTTCCCGGTACTTTAGACTACGGTGGAAACACAGAAAGCAACAGGTGTGGGGGGAAAAAGTTCCCCGTACAAATGTTCCGGGTAATTGCGGTGGAAACGCGGCATATCTCAACAAATTAGAATATGGTGACAAGCCAATCAGCTAATCAACTCAAAACACCTGCAAAGGTTTCCCGAGCCTTCAAAATGGTCTCTCAGTTTGGTTCACTAGGCTACACAATCATGGGGAAGACTGCCGATCTAACAGCTGTCCAGAAGACAATCATTGACACCCTTCACAAGGAGGGTAAGCCCCAAACATTCATTACCAAAGAAGCTGGCTGTTCACAGAGTGCTGTATCCAAGCATGTTAACAGAAAGTTGAGTAGAAGAAAAAAGTGTGGAAGAAAAAGATTCACAACCAACTGAGAGAACCGTCTGTAATGATTTGGGGTGCAATGTCATCTGCTGGTGTTGGTCCATTGTGTTTTTTTGAAAACCAAAGTCACTGCACCCGTTTACCAAGAAATTTTGGAGAACTTCATGCTTCCTTCTGCTGACCAGCTTTTTGAAGATGCTGATTTCATTTTCCAGCAGGATTCGTCACCTGTCCACACGTTGGTTAAATAAGCATGGTGTTGGTGTGCTTGACTGGCCAGAAAACTCACCCGACCAGAACCTCATAGAGAATCGATGGAGTATTGCCAAGAGGAAAATTATAAACAAGAGACCCAAAAATGCAGATGAGCTGAAAGCCACTGTCAAAGAAACCTGGGCTTCCAGACCACCTCAGCAGTGCCACAAACTGATCACCTCCATGCCACGCCGAAACTAGGCAGTAATTAAAGCAAAAGGAGCCCCTACCAAGTATTGAGTACATGTACAGTAAATGAACATATGTTTCAGAGGGCCAACAATTCACAAATCTTTTTATTTATTGGTGAAGTATTCTAATTTGTTGAGAGTGTGAATTGATGCAGACGTTTGAGCTAATTATGAGCCGTTTGTAAGTTGATTGTTGTTTTTTTGTTAATAAATGCATAAATTAAAATCTGTTTAAAATATAAAGCAGCCGATAATGACTTGTAGAAGGTGTTTATGCAACCAGGACAAGAGCTGCATTTGGTTGCCCGAGAGGTGTTTCAAAGATGGCCGCCGAGTGACTTGACTTGTCTACACTCAGAGTAAACAACATGGCGTCATGTAGAAGTTTCTCCTCCCGCCAAACAATTCAGCAGTTCTAAACAAATGCATAAATAATGTCAGAAGAATCAATCCTCACCTTGATGTGTTGAACTATTTTCTCAAACTCTCCTTTAATTTTTTCTCTGTGTTTAACTTTCTCTTGCAAAGACTCCATTGCTGTATTGAGCTCCTCCTGAAATTTAAAAAGAATATAAGAAACCATAGATTTTTTAAATTTGTTAATGTATGTAATAGCTACATAGTATGAACAAAATACTGAGAAATGTATATATTGTTAGTATACAATTTATGATTTAATTTTAATCCTCATAGATTCGTCTTACCTTATATGTTGGAACAGCTTCACTGATGGGTCTGAATGTGTGATTGATGTGTTTCTCTGAATCTCTGCACACTAAACACACCGGCTGTTTGTCCTCCAGACAGAAGAGCTTGAGTTTCTCACTGTGTAAACTGCAGAGCTCCTCAGACTCTGATGAACACTTCTCTTGTTTCTCTTTTAGGAGCGACTCACATAAGTTTTTTAATGCAAGATCACACGGAGGATGATCATTTGAGGATCTTCTCTTGCAGACAGGACACTCCTGAGTTTCTTTAGTTCTCCAGAACTGTTGAAGACACTCTTTACAGACACTGTGACTACATGATAAAACAACAGGATCCTTGAAGATTTCACTGCATACAGGACAAAACAATTCATCTTCCGATTGTGAAGCCATTTTCACTCTTTGAGCTCCAGCGATCTGAACTTTACTTTCACTTTCTGAATGATGTTGCAAAAAAAAACAAGATTCACAAAGATCTGCTGTCTGTTTAAAAACAAACAAACAAAAATCCTTCTTGAAAGGTTTTCTTTTAATTTTTCAATTGTTTTTTGCTTTTGTCAAGAAAGAAGAGAGTTGGTATGACGGAGAAATAAGTCATTCTCTTCCTGTTAAGTGCTGAATTTGGGTGGAGCTTTTAAGGCCTGTTGCACAATGTCTGTCTCCTTGGTTACTTCAGTGGTAACGATCTTACCACTTGACTACTTACATGACATATTTCCTGCATAAATGACTTACAGCTCACTCACTGCTCCGTGTGTGTGTTCACAGTGTGTGTGTGTGTTCACTGCTCCGTGTGTGTGCACTTCGGATGGGTTAAATGCAGAGCACAAATTCTGAGTATGGGTCACCATACTTGGCTGAATGTCACGTCACTTTTTTTTTTTCACTGCAACATTTTACTAAACATATGTGAATTTTGGGGCTATGCTTAGCGTGTGTGTAAAGGGCAATGAGATTTGCCATTTTCCAGGTCTAGGACCATAGACTGTTAAAAAAAGGAAACCATGTCTGCACCTTCTTCTGCTAGAAAAGTGAAGGCAAAATGTCCCAGCTATGTCTTATGCCAGTGTTTTCATTTGGAGTCTAAGTCTGCACAGAAATGATCATGAGCTGGAGCCGCTGTAATAAAGTCTTACCCAAACTCCCGCAGATCTAGTCACAAGCACACAATCATGATGTAACGCCCTGTTTTGATAGCATCAAATAACATGTGGGAACTTGGTATAAAGAACCAGAAAGATAATGCCACAGGTCATTTAAATAAAAGCTGCTTTTATATTACAGGATTGAACAAGCATTACCTGACAGGAATGTTAGTCAAATATATATAGTTAAAAGCTACACACACACACACACACACACACATAGACAAATTACCCATTCCCTTTTCCCCTTTGAAAAATCAATAATTTAAAAAAAAAGTTTTAATTGTTAAAAACTACTTTGGTGGAACTTTCATTGTATCAAATATCTATTAGCTGCTATGCAGAATCTTGCATATTAGTTGGTTAAAAATTATTCCCATAATCAATAGATTATTAGTGGCCTTTTTTGAAACTGTTCAAAATTAATCTTTATTAAATTATTTTCCAATCTGCAAATTGAAAGTGCACATGACCATAATCATTGAAAATTAATTTAAAATTCTTATCCCTATCAGTTTATGCCTAAGAATGTTAAATGGTAACACCTGCTCTGCAAATAATTAAGGCAGCAAAGCTTTAATTATCCTCAGCACTCTCACCATGGCCAAAAAGACAGACCTCTGTCCTGATCTACGAACACATATAGTCAAAGCCCATCCTAGAGACAAAGGCTACAAGGTCATTTCAAAAGAATCCTTGTCCCTGGATCAGCCGTACAGAGTTTCATCAAGAAGCTCAAAATCAGAAGTGAACTTCAACAAGAAGTAGTTCAACACAGCTAAAAACCTGGAGAGGTGTGGCAGGAGGCACATGGTATCCTCTAGAGTCTCTAGAAATATCTGAAATGACAAGCAACAACCCTAGTGTCACAACCAAAGCCCTAACCACTAAGCAGGAATATCGGTATCAAGATCCACTGTTCAGCGAATTTTGCATCAAGGTGGTCTTTATGGACATCATCCCAGAAAAACACCACTCCTTACCCAGAAACATCGGGCTACACGTCTGGCCTTTGCGAGGCCTGACCTAGATAGAGATACAAACTTTTGGTCATCCATCCTCTGGTCAGAAGAAACTAAATTATCTTGAGACATATGGATATTGCATATGTTTGGCATAAGAAAGGGGAAGCCTTCCATCTTAATACCATCCCAACAGTCAAGCACAGAGGTGGTCACATTATGCTATGGGGATGCTTCTCTGCCAGTGGTACAGGTAACAACGCGAAAATGATATCATGAAAAAGGAGGACTACAAGATTCTGGACAAAAAAAAACTTGTGGTGTCAGCACAGCTCAACCTGCCAGAGGACTGGAGCTACCAGCAGGACAGTGACCCGAAGCATAGATTACAAGTGCTCAAGCAGTGGTTCAGGGACAGGGATAACATCAGTTCTGGAGTGGCCAAGTCAGAGCCCTGACATGAACCAGATTTGTGGAAAGAGTTGAAAACCCGGGTCAGGGCTAGGAAGCCTTCCAGTCTCCAACAGTGGTATTTTGTGAAGCAAGACTGAGAAAACTTCATCAACCACTGAAACGTCCCTCAGTAGACCTGTAGACTTGTGAGGACCTACAAGCAGCGATTGGAGGCCGTGATCAAGAACCAGGGCTATTGATGATTGAAAAACACTTTCGACTTTGTAAAACAAAGGGTATGAATAATTCTGAAAATGACCATTTTTTTAAATATTTGTCACTATAATACACATGAAATAACATTTCTTGAAATATCACTTTGTTACTCTTTCAGATGTCTGTCACCTAATAAATACATGGAGACATTATAAAACTCTTACATAACCGACAACTCAAAAACACTAAAAAAATATAAATAATTATGAATAATCTTGAGTACAACTGTATATATATTAAGCTTTGTTTTCTATCTTATTTATTTAAATCAGCACAAATTATAAAGGCAGTGCAGAAAACACTATGATGGTATATAAATACATGTCAAGTAATGTACCTATACACTTTTGTTACTGACATTTTCATCTGATTTCTGTGAGTGATTTTATTGGTTGAAGCTTTTTTCTATTTGCATCATACATATTTTCTCTGTTCTAATTTAATTATGACTTATTTATTCGTGCAGCAACAATAACAGAAGGAGCAGTAATCAGCAGCAGCAGCAGTGTAACATATCTATTCCACCAAGAGCAAAAACATTTACGTCGTCATATCAGCATACTAAACTATTTTGAGCATTGTCATGATTGAAATAATAATAATAAAAAAATATTTACCCATAAGCACAATAGAGTATAGCTCTTACAGGCATGTAGGATGCATCTGTACGTTCATAAACAGTTTGAGTAAAGCTAAAGCCAAGACAGAAGTAGTACTGTATGTCTACTATGTGTTCAAGGTGAAAACAATGACAAAGAAACCAAATCAATGAGAACATTTTTAGTTTGCACTGACAGTGTGTCTCTAGTGCTGATGTCAGTCATGTGATCAGCTGCGGTCCAATCACAGCCGTAGCCTACTAATATTCAGATCAACAGCACTCTTACTCATGTGATATGGAGTAAATATTGGAAACATGATGAAAGCAGGAAGATCCAGACCTACAGGTGTAACAATTACTGACTATCAGATGGTAAAATCCTCAGAGGGGCAAAGCTATAGAAGAATGGGAAGACAATGTCAGTGAAGGTGGATGTGAATGTGTGTAGATGTGTGTTAGTCACAGGATCAGAGAATGACAATGTTCCTCTGTTATAGTCTAGATTCACACGGACCTTCTGAAGATTCTGTTTGACAGGAACACCAAAATAATCAGCCAGTCCATGCTGCACACTCCAAAGACCAGTATCAAATAAATCATCTCCCTTCCTCTGGTTTGATGCTGTAGTTACTCCAAGATGCCAGCAAATACTCTCTTTAACCTCCACATCCCAGCAGTGTGTTCCTGAGTTAAACCCCTCTGAACCCAGAACAAAGCGATAGATGTCAAATCTCTCTGGATTATCAGGAAGAGGTTGATTGTTGTCACTCCAGCTAACACTGGTCAGATCATCGGACAGGACGAGACGTGGATGAGCCGTGTTTGGATCCAGAATCACAGGAGCTGATGAGACACAATCAACAGGTGATTATGTTCTAATGTTCATATAATGATCGAGAGTGAACCAAACATATATATATATATATATATATATATATATATATATATATATATATATATATACATATATATATATATATATATGTATATATATATATATACATATATATATATATATATATATATATATATATACATATATATATATATATATATATACATATATATATATATATATATATATACATATATATATATATATATATATATATATATATACATATATATATATATATATATATACATATATATATATATATATATATACATATATATATATATATATATACATATATATATATATATATATACATATATATATATATATATATATATATATATATATATATATATATATATATATATATATATATATATATATATATATATATATATATATATATTATTTTTTTTTTATTTTTATTTTTTTGATCGCGACTCGGTTGATTCAGATCGGCACTTCGGAGCCTGTTCGCGACTCGGTTGATTCAGATCGGCACTTCGGAGCCTGTTCGCGACTCGGTTGATTCAGATCGGCAATTCGGAGCCTATTCGCGACTCGGTTGATTCAGATCGGCACTTCGGAGCCTGTTCGAGACTCGGTTGATTCAGGTCGGCACTTCGGAGCCTGTTCGCGACTCGGTTGATTCAGATCGGCACTTCGGAGCCTGTTCGCGACTCGGTTGATTCAGATCGGAACTTCGTAGCATGTTTGAGATTTTTTTAAATTCAGTTCTGGACATCGAAGCAGGAAGTGTTTGTCAAACAGTTAATTGGTGATAAATGAATATTTGGACTTGAGGCTTTTTTTTTTTTTACCTGTCGATTCAGCATGTACATGGTTAGACCTGTTTTGACTTGTGCTATAAATGAAAAATTGTAAACATTCTGTGTTTCTTTAGCCACATTGTCATGTTCATTATATTGGGCCTTAAAATGTGTGCATGTACCCATTAAAAGTTATTTGAACAGGCAGGATAGCTTGGCGTCCTGAAGGATCCGTTTTTTCACAATGCCGGATACTGCGTCAGGTACAGACAGAGTGCTTGAGATATGCTTTCCCATTGTTTGACTTGGTGCTTGAAGTCACATTTACTCAAGAAGCAATATTTAATAAGAACATATAGTATAAGTTATACAGTTTATATGGCAACATTTAGATTTTAAACATTTTCAGCACACAGCGTGCATGCAAAGATAATATTTTAGAAAAATTAGTTTTTAAAGGGGTCATGAATTGAGAAATCAGCTTTTACTTGAGCTTTTGACATAAGAGATCATTGTACTAAGTTTCAGAACTGAAAACTTCCTTGTTACTTACTTAAAAGCTTTTACTGACACCAGACCCAGCAAACGCCATTTCTTGGAATGTGCCTATGAATGATGTCATAGATAGATTAAACACAACCTCCACCGAAGAATCAAAATCTAATTCTGTATCCCCGCCCACTGATTCACACATGATACAGTAGGGAAACAACATACAGTAGGTGGCACTAAACTGGATTGAGCAACCCAGCAATAAACATGCCATTAAGATCATAAAATATTTTGCAATGCAACAACAACATATTCGGTGCATAACCTTCCTTCGGATTCAAATATTAGGAATGTGTAGTTGAACTTCATTTCACCAAGGATTCTTTTGTAAACAAGACACAAGTCGACCCTGGATTTGCAGAGAGACAGATTAAAAAGCAATGTTGTGCCTTCTAAATTGGATCCGACAGGAATGGCCTTATGTGAGTAAAAAATTATTTGTACTGTGTGTCACTATTTCTTTAATAGAGATCACTTGATATGTCCTGATTATGTGTACCTGTCTAACCTAAGTCACAGAAAGCTCCAATTACATAGGACATTGCTTGTCAAACAGACACACAGAAAGTTAGTTCCCTTTCGAAGATGGTTCACTTTGACCGACTCGACGGGGAACTACCTTTCTTCCTTAACCTTCCTGAAATCTTACTGCACAATGCCAGAGAAGTTGCACTGCACACTGGTCAATGCCAGCCAAGTAGGTGGTAAGAGGCAGGGCCTCACCACTATATAATGAGCCGCCTTGGTGGCATAAACACAGAATCTTCCTCTTTCAAGCATCCTTCTTCAAGACAGCTGTAGAAAAGATGCAAGAAGACAGTTTTTTCCTCTTGGTTTTCCAGCATGTCGAGTTATTGCTGTCTTTGGGACCCTACGAGGCTCCGCACACCCACAATTACTGCATCCTGTGCCTGGGTCTCGCCTATGCAGAAACAGCACTTGATTTCTCCTGGCAGTGTCCCACTGCTGCCAGTGAGCCGCTGGTGAGAATGCTGCATGGGAGCATCTGAAGGGAGTCTTCGACCCAGCTCTGGTGCTTTAGAGATTATTTCGTTCAGCTCTGCAGAGGACAACAACTTTGATGAGGCTATGTCTTTAACAGCACCCGAGGAGGACTAAGAGTAAGTTGGATTTGTGATTACTTTCCTCGGATCGCAGACCTGATGTAACGAGGAAGCCAATCTGCATGACGAAGTTGCTGAGGCATGGGTGGCACCCAAGTTGGCTCGCAGCCATGCTGGTGGAGCTTAGATTTTCTTTAAAAGCAGACACACATGGTTTTATGTGCATTCCACCTGTAGAGGAATCTGTCGCTGCCTTCCTCTGCCCCTCATCGGCCTCTTTGAAAGTGGAGGTGATGCTGCCATCGAAGCCCTGCCGTCTGACCACCTACATCCTGGATAAAGCACATGCTGTCTCTGCAGAGGTGATTTCTGTGCCTCATACGATGGCAGTGCTACAGGTTTTTCAGGCACAGCTTCTGAAATCCAAGGGGGAGACAGATCCTAAGGCATTTAAGGATCTGCACGTGACGACGGACTTTGCCTTAAAAGCCAAGTTGCCTAAAGAGTGCCGCAATGCTACTGAGGAATGGGATTCCATACGGAGGATGGAGGCTGAACCCTGGATCAGTGAGACTGATCTAGGAGTGGTTAGGGAAGGCAGAAGTGTATCTGTTTGCGACAGCTCTTTCCTCTTTCATGCTCGGGCACTCACAATACCGTGATTGAAAGCCTGTCTGTATGTGTTACCCCCACTGAAGATTTTCCACAATTGCTACACAAAATTAAAGAGGAGAGGGTGCCTGTGCAGGATAGCTCCATACTGTCCAAACAGACCATGGTTCCCTGACCTGCTTGAGATACTGACTACTCTACTCTCAAGTGGGCATCTTGGTATGGCTGTGTGGAGTGTGGGAACCGGGAAACCTGTGCTCATTGTGTGGCCAAATGATGGACGCGATGATGGACCCCTTCTATGAGGTGCTTGTATGCTCTTAAATGGGGAGTTTTTGTTAAATTGTGAGAATCGAATGGCTGCAACCCAAAGAACTTTCCCATAAGGTTTATTTTGCATCTATCTCAGCCTCTCAAGCTACTTTCAATGGGAACTCAGTTGGTAAACATGATTTGGTGATCAGATTTTTGAGAGGTGCGAGACAGCTGAGACCATCTCACCCTCCCACTATCCCACCCTAGGATCTGGCTCTGGTGCTGGGGATGCTGACTCTGCCACCCTTTGAGCTGCTTCAGTCTATCGGCCTAAAGGAGCTCTTGCTTAAAACCACACTGCGGCTCGACCTCGTCCTTGCTTCATTTAACCGCGTGGGGTATTCTCTGCTCCAAGTGATGATAATTTCTGCTTTCAATCCAGAGTAGGTTGCCTCCCCGGATGCCACCCCACATCATGTACTGTGTCCAGTATGAGCTTTGCATACTTATGTTGACTGCTTTTTGCGTGCTTTGGAGGTGGAACTAAAGGGAAGCCTCTTTCTAAGTGGCGGCTATTACATTGGGTAGTCAATGTGATTGATTTGGATTATTCTAGCCAGGGAATAGATTGTCCCATTGGCGTTAGAGCTCATTCAATGAAAACAGTCACCTCCTCATGGCCTTGTCCTAAGGGCATTTTTACCAAAGGCATTTGTATGGTGGCTGGATAATCTTTGCTGAATAACTTTGCCCGATTTTACAATTTGAACACATGTTCCTTGGCCTCACAGGTCTTGTTGGTGAGCTGGACTTGTGCTTTTCCATGTGGTATCTAGCCACTAGACTATGTTGTTTTGACTACGGCATATAGTTGTAATTCAGAGGCAGGGCAACCACCCAGACAGCGGTGCTCACTTAGTACCACTGGAGCAAGCTGTGACGGACGAGTGGGGCGGGGCCGAGAGCCGTGGAAACGGGGCGAGGCCTGTGGAGTGATTGGAGATGAGCGACACCTGCTCGACCCACCTTTCTCAAGTGCCACGGAGGAGATGGAAGGATATAAAATGGGAGCGACGACAGTGAAGGAAGAAAATAAGCCTGGATTTTAGTTTGTGTTTTGATTTTGTTTGTGCGTGGCTGTCGGCTGTGAGGGGCTGCTGTGCTTTTTTTGTTTATTTTTTTAATAAAGATTCAGTTTGATGGTCTGCCGGTTCCAGCCTCCTCCTTCCCGTGGTCATGAAGTTTTAATGTGTTACAGTGGTGCCGAAGCCCGGGAGAAGGAGGGACGCTCTGCTGAAGATCCCTCACTGCTGTGGTGAATCCACAGTGCTATCGAGCAGATGAGGAAGTGTGCCGCCATGGACGCTCAAGGCGGTGGGCTGGAGCTCGCTGCCGGCCACCCGTGATGTGGAGGGGTGGCTGCCATCCGTGAGGGAGCGGAGGAGTCGGCGCCATTCACCAGGAGGCCAGAGCCTGCTGCCATCCGCCAAGAATGGGGAGGAGCAGGGAACGGGGGACTCCTGCCGGCTGCCCCAACCCCGGAGGAGCCGTCCACCGGACGGCAGAGGAGTGACGTGCCGTCCACCTAGGGCCGTCCAGTGCCACCGCCAGGCACCGGGGAGGAGATCACCCAGCTGATTACTGTTGTAACCTTGATTATCTGAGGACGGGAATGAGACATTGCGTACATGTCTGTGTTAACTGTTCAGATCTGGTTTGCTGGTAGTTCAGTCGGAAGATTCCTAGTTTATGCCACCAAGACGGTGCATTATATAGTGGCCATACTTTGCCCCCTTTTCACCGTCTTGGCTGGCATTGGCCAGTGTGAATTGCAACTTCATATTGTGAAGCTGGTGTTGTGAAATAAGATTTCAGGTATGTTAAGTTGGGGAGTTCCCCATGGTGTCAGATTCCTGATGCAATTTCTCCTTCCCTTTAGCCTCAAAACCAGGTTAAAAAAAATAATCTATTACTTATTGATATGGATGTTTTTGAAAGTAAAAAAAAAAAACACAATTAGATGTCCGTAAATAGTAGATTAAAAAAAGCCAGTTCATGACCCCTTTAAAATAAATTGGTTGGTGGTTGGTATAGGAGGAAATCACAAATAATTGCTTTATTTAATTTGAAACTGCTATGGCAACAGAAAAGATGCATGGTCATTAATTGGCATCATTTTAATATTATTTAAAGGCTAGTTTTTATCTAAAGTAGCATATCCCTACAGATGGAAATGCATAAACCATGTCCACATTCCAGCACTAAGGACACACTGGAATCTTGCACAATGGCTTTAAACAGCTTGCCGTTTTACAGCTGATTTAATTCATGAATAACTGACAATTATTACTTCAGCGACTTTCAAGTACAATAATTAATATTCTGCATTTTAAACTTTTCACGCCATCAGTCTTACACACACACACTGAAACTCAGAGGATCTCCCTGTAAATTTTCAGTCAGACAAACCAAAGATTTTCTTATTATATGAGGAGATACCAACCTCCTCATCTATAACATTAGAGAAAGCATAACCATTAACTTGAATCATGTGTGTCTTATAAGTCAATCACAATCCATGTCATGCTCCCTAATTTGGAGATACCATAGAAATGAATAGTGACAGCTCTGATCTTCTCCTCACTCACTGTTCTGGACGATGTCCTGCATCTTCTTCCAGACTCTGAAGGGCAGGTTGCCCAAGTATCGCGGCACATGAATCAGAGCTCCAGAAGGAGTCTGTGGATCCGGCTGTGATGAGATCTGGACTCTGGAAGAACATTCAGGATCAGAACTGAAGTGACTTTGGATCAGAAGCAGAGAGAGAAAAGATCACTCACCTTTCCATCGAGACTGGAAACTTCTGCAGAACAAACACATAATTCATCACACATAATTCATCAACAACTCAAACAATCAATCAATCAATCAATCAATGATCTGAAATCAGACCTTCAGAAAGCAGACGTCATTGGCTGTCATCATCTCCTCCATGTCTTTGATTGAGTATAAAACAGCTGCAATGAGTCTGTCGATCTTCTCCAGCTTCTCCTTCATCATATGTTTCTTCTGCTCCTCTTCCTCTCTCAGTGCAGTGATTGTAGCTTCTTCTTCATCTCTGAGAAATTGATGAAGCTTCTTAAACTGCTGTTTAATCTGCTGCTCTGTTTGATCAGCTTGAGACTGAAATCAAATCACATTCACTTTAATCATCTCAAAATCATGACTTATTCTGTAGACATAAAATCTTTTCATAAAATAGCAATTTCAAATGGCATTTTAATAAGAAAAAATAATATGGTGGTGGTGCTTGGGACATTCATTAAATGTTTCTCTTAAAGACTAACAAATAAGTAAAAATAAAGTAAAGTATTTTCATCAGTTTAGCTTTAGCTATTCTATCATCCACCAATTTTTATGCACATTTTGGATTACCACATTAAAACCAATGGATGGAAATGCCAAGATGCACATACATTCTAAAAATGCACATAACAACTTATGCACACCACTCAGTAGGATAAACTTTTTCTCAGATTAGAAAAAATGCATATAAACTACGATGGAAACACATTTACCGAATAAATTCCACCATGCACTTTGAAAAAGTGTGACTTTGCGCTATGAGATGGGATAAATTGAGTAACCAGCAGACAAATCTCATTCACAGCATCTATATATTGTTTTGGTCATTCTGAAATGCATGAGGAAAGTCTGTCATCAAAGTATTTTTGTATAATTACTGTCTTACATGACTGCGTTCCCAAACAGCAGGCATCCACCTCTAAAAGCACCGCATTTATTGTGTTTGTCTGCTCTCTTTGAAGCGCAAGTAATTTATTACATATGAAGTTTATTGTATTTAATGACTTCTCCTAGTTCACTTAAAAAATTAGGTCATTTTAGGAAGTTGCTAATCAGGAAGTGGCGATTTTGTTCTCTTTGGCATGCTGGATGAAAACAGTGCTTTATTCGCAAATATTATATGCAATATTCCAGTTTTGCGCATAAGTTAAATTCGCATCTTTGGATGGAAACATAGCTACTGTGAACTTACAGTAATCAAAAATGATTTATCTTTTTGAATGTGTTCATGTTTGTTAGCCTTGTGGTAGACTAGCCATCTGTCAAGTGTGTTTCTCTGCCTTGGCCCGAGATGCTGTGATAGACTAGCTGAGGGACAAACAATAGGACAAGTGGTGTGGAGAATGGATGGATGGACTTCTCTTTTTGCTCAGGCAATATGTTTAGGCTATTGTCAAAAGCTGAGTGTCTGAGCGACCTAATGGCTGACAGGTTAATGGGCTCATGAATATAAATTACATTCCCTAACTAATTTGTTGACATCAAAATGTGAAAGATGACAAGGGAGTGCCAGCCAATGGGATTGCAGCTTGCGTGTAAGTTCCGCCCACTGATGAAGCAGCTCGCTAACCGAGGCTTCTGCTTCTTCATTTTATGCAAACAACTGTGTGTGTTTATTCCAATCAATTAGTAAACATGCAATTATGTCAAGCAACCCAGTCCAGCTGTTCTAATCAAATTTGCAAAAAAATATCAAGACTCCTCACCTTGATGTGTTGAATTATTTTCTCAAACTCTCCTTTAATTTTTTCGTTGTTTGTAAGTTTCTCTTGTAAGGACTTCAGTGCTGTATTGAGGTCCTCCTGAAATGAAAATTAAAATCTGTAAGACACCAGAGATCTGTGTAATATGTTTTCATACATAATACACAAATGCAAAATGGTGTAGAGACATGTACATGATATAGAACTTATATAAGTTTATATCCTCATATTTAAATTCGTCTTACCTTATATGACGGAACAACTTCACTGATGGGTCTGAATGTGTGATAGATGTGTTTCTCTGAATCTCTGCACACTAAACACACCGGCTGTTTGTCCTCCAGACAGAAGAGTTTGAGTTTCTCACTGTGTAAACTACAGAGCTCCTCAGACTCTGATGAATGCCTCTCTTTTCTCTCCTTCAGGAGGGACTCACACAAGTTTTTTAAAACACGATTACATGGAGGATCATCTCTTGAGGATCTTCTCCTGCAGACAGGACACTCCTGAGTTTCTTTAGTTCTCCAGAACTGTTGGAGACACTCTTTACAGACACTGTGACTACATGATAAAACAACAGGATCCTTGAAGATTTCAATACACACGGGACAAGAAAATTCATCTGCACACAGTGAATCCATTTTCCCTCTTTGAGCTCCCGTGATCTAAAGTTTACTTTCACTTCCTGACTGATGTTGCAAAAATGAAAAACACGAGAATCACAAAGATCTGCTGTCTGTTCAGAAACAAAACAAAGAAAAGTCCTTCTTGAAGTATTTCTCTTCTTTCTCAACTGATCACTAATTCCTTAATGCTTTTGTAGACAGTCAGTATGACAGAAAGTAGAAATATAAAAAACAGTCATTTCCTGCTAAGTGCTGAGGGTGGAGTTTCTGCTTCTTTTTTTGGATCTCATGTTTGTTAACTGTTTGTCTGCCGTCTTTGACCCTGGATAGTGATTTGAAATATTAAAGAAGATTTGTCATCAGACATCTGATGTTAAAATACTTCAGTATGGATACATGACATGTCTTTATACAGTAATTATATTTGAAAATCTCTATTTTTGTACCCAGAATAAAAAGTTCAATCGTCCACCTTGCCAGAAGTTTCTAAAAAGAGCTTCAACGCAAATGTCAAGACTCCTGACAGAAACCATCTAAAGTGTATTATGAATGTAAATGTATGCGTGTAAATGTATAAATGTATACGTTTCTACCCAATATTTATGGTGACCGAGACAGCTCAACACGCTGCAACTTAAGAAAACACATGCAAATTGAAAAAACATCAGCAAGTGAAGAAAACATCTTCATCAGTTTGACAACACAAGTGTTGCAAATCATCACAACACATGCATATAGCGAAATGCACTACAAATTCTTCACAACACATGCATATAACGAATGCATGTGTTGTGATGATTTGCAACACTTGTGTTGTCAAGCTGATGAAGATGTTGAATGTTTGAATTCATTTGTATTTACGTCAGAATAATCAATGCTAACCTTGATGTGTTTGAACTGTGATCCCAAACACTTCTATCATTGTTTCTGCATGTTTAAGTGTCTCTTGTAAGTGCACGTGACACATTCTAAAAAAAAAAGTCAAATACAAAAAGAAACAATTAACTACAGATCAGTGTTGGGAAAGTGTTAGCAGTGTTGGTTAACTGACTACGTTACCCTGTTTAAAATGTAATAAGTAATGTAACTATTTAAATTACTTTATTAAAGTAATGTTACTGATTACATTTTATAATTTTCTAAACGTCTAGCGAATGTTTTCAACTGTTAATCATTTTCAAACATTTGAACCATGGCAGGGGTGGTAACTTACAGTAGCACTTAAATCTTCCATTGTCTCTGTCTGTTTTCACTGGCGCTGCCTTTTAAATGATTTTTCACTTGTGATCATGAGACATTCAGTAGCAGTTCTCTCTCCAAACATCAAGCACAAGCACTCAAAATCACTCAGGTCTGAATGAATTCATTATATTCACTTAATCTTTATTTCAGTACGAAGATGCCAGAAAAGAAGTACAAGTATTGCTGAACCCAAGTCGAGAAGTCTTGGCCTAATGGTTAGAGAGTCGGACTCCCAATCAAAAGGTCCCGGGCCGGCAGGAATTGTTGGTGGGGGAGTGCATGTACAGTTCTCTCTCCACCTTCAATACTACGACTTAGGTGCCCTTGAGCAAGACATTGAACAAGGCACTGAACCCCCAACTGCTCAACTGCATAAATGGCTGCCCACTGCTCCGTGTGTGTGTGCACTTCGGATGGGTTAAATGCAGAGCACAAATTCTGAGTATGGGTCACCATACTTGGCTGAATGTCACGTCACTTTCAATGAAAACAGTACAGAAATGAGCCTGTAAAATGTCACTTAAACAGACTGTGTAAAGTGTGTGTGAGCCACGAACTCTTCACCTCAGAAGACTCGACGCTGGCCCTGTCCCAAATCACATCCTAAACCCTTGTGGTCTTCCTTTGAGCCCACACTTTTGTGACATAATGCCACTTTGACTGCCGGGTAGAAGCCTGCTGTGAAAGCTACCATTTAAGTTTACCATTTATGTCCAGTACAAGAACAATAATCACATTTTAACAGATGATGAGATTGGTATTATGAATTTATAGGCTATACAGTAATATCTGAAGCAGTGCTGATATAATAGAAATAATTTTAATGCACATGAAAACTCATGATGATGCGCACAAGACACGGTCATAAAAGCATTCAGGGCTTTACTGAAAAAATTTGGGGCTTCAGCCCCCTTAGCCCACCCCTAAAGCCGCCCCTGGTTCATGCTAGAATTTACTTTGGTTGTAGATAGTATTAGACTTAGAATAATGTATTGGTAAGATCTTCAGAGGGTAGATGCTATGAAAGAACGGAAAGACTGTTTTAGTGAAGGTGGTTGTGAATGTGTGTAGATGTGTGTTAGTTACAGGATCAGAGAATGACACTGTTCCTCTGTCATAGTCTAGATTCACTCTCACACATTGAAGAACCTGCTTAACTGAAAAACCAAAGTCTTCAAACATTTTGTGCTGCAAACTCCAGACATCAGTCTTAAAAAAATCACTTCCCTTCCTCTGGTTTGATGCTGTAGTTATACCAAGACCCCAGGATGAGCTCTCTTTAACCTCCACATCCCAGCAGTGTGTTCCTGAGTTAAACCCCTCTGAACCCAGAACACAGGGATAGATGTCAAATCTCTCTGGATTATCAGGAAGAGGTTGCCTGATGTTGCTCCATCTCAGACTGGTCAGATCACCAGACAGGACGAGAAGTGGCTGAGCCGTGTTTGGATCCAGAATCACAGGAGCTGATGAGACACAATCAACAGGTGAATTTATTCTGATGACCATACACAGATTATTACAAATTATGGAACTGGACCAATTGATAAAACAGATCAGGTATCTTTTAATCTGTAAATCTTCCTCATGCATCATTTCCAGTGTGTGTGTGTGTGTAAGAGCTCAGATCCTCTCCAGACTCACTGTTCTGGACGATGTCCTGCATCTTCTTCCAGACTCTGAAGGGCAGGTTTCCCAAGTATCGCGGCACATGAATCAGAGCTCCAGAAGGAGTCTGTGGATCCGGCTGTGATGAGATCTGGACTCTGGAAGAACATTCAGGATCAGAACTGAAGTGACTTTGGATCAGAAGCAGAGAGAGCAGAGACAGCAGCAGATCACTCACCTTTCCATCGAGACTGGAAACTTCTGCAGAACAAACACACCATTGATCATCAACAACTCAATCAATCAATCAATCAATCAATCAATCAATCAATGATCTGAAATCAGACCTTCAGAAAGCAGGCGTCACTGTCTTTCATCATCTCCTCCATGTCTTTGATTGTGTGTGAAAGAGCTGAGATGTGTGTGTTGATCTCCTCCAGCTTGTCCTTCATCATCTGTTTCTTCTGCTCCTCTTCCTCTCTCAGTGCAGTGATTGTAGTTTTCTCTTCATCTCTGAGAAACTGACGAAGCTTCTTAAACTCCTTCTTAATCTGCTGCTCTGTTTGATCAGCTTGAGACTGAAATCAAAACACATTCACTTCAGTCATCTGATTAAACACCTCACATCATCTGTGGCACCAGTCAAATGTTTAGACACACTGAATTTATAATTCTGTTGTTTGATGACTTTATTAGTGTTGTAAAATGTTGATAGAGAATGAATGAAAAATGTAATGCTTTTCTTATGTACTATTGTACACCCAAAGCTCTTTACAATCATACAGCCCCACTCTTTTTACAAGAAGTGCCACCACAGAGAGTCAGGACCTCGGTTTAAACATCACACCTGAAGGAAGGAAGTGACAAGTTATCTTCCTGATGTATCCAAATTCCTTAGCATATCCAAAACCTCAGAACAACTTGATGATGTAACAGAAACTATGGACTCTCTCTTTTCTAGCATTTTAAATAGAGTTGCTCCTTTACGCTTAAGGAAGGTTAAGGAAACCAGCATGACACCATGGTATAATGAGCATACTCGCATGCTAAAGAGAGCAGCCCGAAAAATTGAGCGCAGCCAGAGGAAAACAAAACCAGAGGTATTTCGCATTGCTTGGAGGGAAAGTAACCTATCCTACAGAAAAGCATTAAAAACTGCTAGATCCGATTACTTTTCTTCTCTTTTAGAAGAAAACAAACATAACCCCAGGTATTTATTCAATACAGTGGCTAAATTAACGAAAAATAAAGCCTCAACAAGTGTTGACATTTCCCAACATCACAGCAGTAATGACTTTATGAACTACTTTACTTCTAAAATTTATACTATTAGAGATAAAATTGCAACCATTCAGCCGTCAGCTACAGTATCACATCAGACAGTGCACTATAGACCCCCTGAGGAACAGTTCCACTCATTCTCTACTATAGGAGAGGAAGAATTGTATAAACTTGTTAAATCATCTAAACCAACAACATGTATGTTAGACCCTATACCATCTAAGCTCCTAAAAGAGGTGCGTCCAGAAGTCATAGATCCTCTTCTGACTATTATTAATTCCTCATTGTCATTAGGATATGTCCCCAAAACCTTCAAGACCAATCTCGAATCTCCGTTTTCTGTCCAAGATACTAGAAAAGGTGGTATATCCTCACAATTATATTCTTTCTTAGAGAAAAATGGCATATGTGAGGATTTCCAATCAGGATTTAGACCATATCATGGTACTGAGACTGCTCTCCTTAGAGTTACAAATGACCTGCTCTTATCATCTGATCGTGGTTGTATTTCTCTTTTAGTCTTATTGGATCTTAGTGCTGCGTTTGACACAATGGACCACAACATTCTTTTGCATAGACTTGAACACTTTGTTGGCATTAATGGAAGTGCATTAGCATGGTTTAAATCATACTTATATGAACGCCATCAGTTCGTAGCAGTGAATGAAGATGTATCATCTATCACAAATGCAGTATGGAGTACCTCAAGGCTCAGTACCAGGGCCGCTACTCTTCACGCTTTGTATGTTACCCTTGGGAGATATCATCAGGAAACATGGTGTTAACTTTCACTGTTATGCTGATGATACCTAGCTGTATATTTCTTTGCGGCCCGGTGAAACACACCAATTTGAAAAACTAATGGAATGCATAGTCGATATAAAAAACTGCATGACGAGTAATTTCTTACTGCTTAATTCTGAAAAAACAGGTGTTAATTATAGGACCTAAAAACTCTGCATATAATAACCTAGAACACTGTCTAAGACTTGATGGTTGCTTTGTCAATTCTTCGTCATGAGTTAGGAACCTAGGTGTGCTATTTGATAGCAATCTTTCCTTAGAGAGCCACGTTTCTAGCATTTGCAAAACTGCATTTTTCCATCTCAAAAATATATCTAAATTACGTTCTATGCTCTCAATATCAAATGCAGAAATGCTAATCCATTCATTTATGACCTCAAGGTTAGATTATTGTAATGCTTTATTGGGTGGTTGTTCTGCACGCTTAGTAAACAAACTACAGCTAGTCCAAAATGTAGCAGCAAGAGTTCTTACTAGAACCAGGAAGTATGACCATATTAGCCCGGTCCTGTCCACACTGCACTGGCTCCCTATCAAACATCGTATAGATTTTAAAATATTGCTTATTACTTATAAAGCCCTGAATGGTTTAGCACCTCAGTATTTGAATGAGCTCCGTTAACATTATAATCCTCTACGTCCGCTACGTTCTCAAAACTCAGGCAATTTCATAATACCTAGAATATCAAAATCAACTGCGGGCAGCAGAGCCTTTTCCTATTTGCCGCCTAAACTCTGGAATAACCTACCTAACATTGTTCGGGAGGCAGACACCCTCTTGCAGTTTAAATCTAGATTAAAGACCCATCTCTTTAACCTGGCTTACACATAACATACTAATATGCTTTTAATATCCAAATCCGTTAAAGGATTTTTAGGCTGCATTAATTAGGTTAACCAGAACTGGGAACACTTCCCATAACACCCGATGTACTTGCTACATCATTAGAAGAATGGCATCTACGCTAATATTAGTCTGTTTCTCTCTTATTCCGAGGTCACCGTAGCCACCAGATCCAGTCTGTATCCAGATCAGAGGGTCACTGCAGTCGCCCGGATCCAGTACGTATCCAGACCAGATTGTGGATCAGCACCTAGAAAGGACCTCTAATGCCCTGAAAGACAGCGGAGACCAGGACAACGCCCCAGATACAGATCCCCTGTAAAGACCTTGTCTCAGAAGACCACCGGGACAAGAACACAGGAAACAGATGATTCTTCTGCACAATCTGACTTTGCTGCAGCCTGGAATTGAACTACTGGTTTCGTCTGGTCAGAGGAGAACTGACCCCCAACTGAGCCTGGTTTCTCCCAAGGTTTTTTTTCTCCATTCTGTCACCGATGGAGTTTCGGTTCTTTGCCGCTGTCGCCTCTGGCTTGCTTAGTTGGGGTCACTTCATCTACAGCGATATCATTGACTTGATTGCAAATAAATGCACAGACACTACTTAAACTGAACAGAGATGACATAACTGAATTCAATGATGTACTGCCTTTAGCTATCATTTTGCATTATTGACACACTGTTTTCCTAATGAATGTTGTTCAGTTGCTTTGACGCAATGTATTTTGTTTAAAGCGCTATATAAATAAAGGTGACTTGACTTGACAAGTGTCCCTGTTACTATACTGGCACATTAGGACCCACACAAACTGCAGGGAAAGATTAGTTCTGTCGTGTCAACTCTCAAGAGTAATTTGCATGGTTATGTACATGACAATGTTAATGTATTTGGTCTTGGCAGAATAGATCTGCTACGCTGCAGAGCACGCACTGTGACTTCCTACTGCCAATACATCAACAACATGCTGCTGTGAGCATGAAAGAAATACTGCAGTTGCAAATATAACATACATGAAATAACCCCCATATAGCATACGTGATCACCTCATAGCAGATCAATGCAGGTGGAGCTGGGGAAGGTGGGGGTTTCTGATGCAAACTGTGACTGCTACAGCAAACACTAGTCATATATTTGAATGTTGAGCAGTGAGCTCATTGGCTACCAATACAGGAGAAAACCAGTCAGCTATGCCATGTGATAAAGATGTCATTAGGTCAAACTGAGTTAGACTTATCAGACTGCACCATCTAGAGTTTCATGCCAGAACCCTGCATATGTGTTCAAACTTTTACTAATAGTGCATGTGCATGGTAAACTCTCTGGGATTTCGGAGTATTTGACTCTTGATTTTTCTTCCTCACCTTGATGTGTTGAACTGTTTTCTCAAACTCTTCTTTAATGTTTGCTTTGTGCTGAACTTTCTCTTGTAAGGACTTCAGTGCTGTATGGAGCTCCTCCTGGAATTTAGAAAGATATAAAATATTAACCGAATATGATATGTGTGATGGGAGAAACTGAGTGTTTTGAAACTGTGAATCAAATTGAACCAGTTGGTTGCTTCACAAAATGAGAGGAAACATCCACATGTTGGCGACACCTGCTGGTCACAATGTTGTAAATGCACAGCTTTCACAAACAAGTTAAAAATATTTCATGAAACTATGATTGAATAAAAGTAATTTAAAGGCAGTTAATACTATTAAATATGAATTGTATGCATAACTTGTGTTATAAACACCCTTAATTTAACTAACCCTCCCAGAGGTTTGGGCCAAACCTGGCTAAACTGGTTTAGTCCTTACATTGAGCTTTTAACATGTTCTTTACATATGAAAAAAAAATGATATTTGTCTTACCTTGTAAGTTGGAACAGCTTCACTGATGGGTCTGAATGTGTGATTGATGTGTTTCTCTGAATCTCTGCACACTAAACACACCGGCTGTTTGTCCTCCAGACAGAAGAGCTTGAGTTTCTCACTGTGTAAACTGCAGAGCTCCTCAGACTCTGATGAATGCCTCTCTTTCTTCTCCTTCAGGAGGGACTCACATACGTTTTTTAACACTAGATTACATGGAGGTGCATCATTTGAACATCTTCTCCTGCAGACAGGACACTCCTGAGTTTCTTTAGTTCTCCAGAACTGTTGAAGACACTCTTTACAGACACTGTGACTACATGATAAAACAACAGGATCCTTGAAGATTTCAATACACACGGGACAAGAAAAATCATCTGCAGACAGTGAATCCATTTTCACTTTTTACATACGATCCATAAATAACCACACGAATTACAAATATCTGTTGTCTACGCAAAAACAAGCTTCTCATAAATCCTTCTTGATCCTATTTTGTTTTTGATTTTGTCCAGATATTCAGATAGGACAGAAAGCAGTTGAATAATGAGACAGTCGTTTCCTGGTAAGTGTTTTGAGAGGGTAAAGTTTCTGCATTTTTACTATCTTACTGATTGTGTCTTGTGTACTTTGACCCTTTGCTGCTGTGTTGAATCTGAGCTCAAGATTGTTATTTAGTTTTTAGAATATGAATGATTGTCTGCCATTACTGTTAGAAAACAAAATAAAGGTTTGGAAAGAGACAGTTCTGGTGCTTCAGGTCTGTGTGAGACGCTTAAGTACTTTTAAAACTGAATGACAGAATTAGAGAATATTTTATCTGTCCACTTCATCCACTTAATGCAGATTTACGGATGGAACATGACTCACACCTGAAACGTTTCTGAAATGTTTGCTGTATTGTGCGCTGATCTGCTGCTTTTGATGTAGATGGCCCTAGAGCTACTGCTGCTCTAAGAAAAATATAGACGGACATATTAATTTAAGCTAAATCTGTAATTACAGTGTGGCGATCCACGGCCGAGGTCAGGGTGTAACATAAACGACAAAAAAAAAAACATTACCATTCCCTTGTTTGTTTTTTATAGCATTGTTCTTCTGTGTTTACAAACAATATCTTGAAAGAGATAACAAAGAAAGCAGGAGAAAATTAAATCAAGAAATAACGGAAGCAAAACATTCAGGGGTGAACTACTGCCAAAATAATAGACAACCAGGCTAAAAAACAAACAAACAAACAAAAAAACATATAATAGTATACCCTATCTCCTTGTCTATCCATAAACACAAGAACAGATGCTGGCCTCTTGGCCTACAAAAGGCCTCTACTTACCCCTTACAACTTCCCAAATAAATATGAGGTTACATATAGAATCAATAGAACAGTGATGTTATTAACATGAAAGGTCACAAGGTATCAACAGAGCCAAAGAATAACAGCACTACCTTGAAGATGTTACAGTTGTTTAATTTTAGTCTAAATAAGACAACAGGGAGTTAATAATACCACTAAATGGAAAAAAAAAAAGTTGATTTCTAAAATATAAACATTTTTGTCTGTTTAAATGGTTCACATTTTTCAAAACTATTTTTGTCTTTGGTAGTGTTGATTTTTTAGAATTTTTTTTAAAGCAAAATAGGGGACCTCATACCAAATTAAGTGCACAGGGCCCATAATTCCCCTGTGTATTGTCATTGATTTTAGATTAAAACAGTGGTGGACGAAGTACACAAATCAAGTACTTGAGTGAAAGTACAGATTCGTATAATAAAATATTACTCCAGTAAAAGTAAAGGTACTCCTTTTTCAATTTTACTCAAGTGAAAGTACAAAAGTACTCAATTTTTTATGTACTTAAGTAAAAAAGTACTGAAAGATAGATGTTTGCAATTTTATATAGGCTAATTTAATTTTATATTAGCACTTTTTTTTTATTTTTATAATCCTACTGCTCAAAATACCTGGGATTTTTTCCAAAATAACCACTATATGGAGTCAAGATATATTTTTGTTGTTGATATGGACTACGCTGACGAGAGTAATGTTCACTGTGAAGCTTACACTGTGATGTACCTGAGAGAAAACAGAGATGACCATCTGATTTTCACCAGTAAGAACAAAGTATTTTAAAGTTTGTTGTTTTACAGAACATCACAGTTATATATGACATGATAATAAGGCCTGAAGATTTTAAGGAAAATATAATTATATTTTCATAATGATTTTTCCTTCTCAAACCTTCTCTGGGGTGAACCATGTTCTGAACATCACATCCTTTCTTTTCTCCCCAGATGCAATCTATATATATATATATATATATATATATATATATATATATATATATATATATATATATATATATATATATAGGTGGTTGAAAAAAAATATTTGGACATTATTTATAAAAATTACCTCAAGTTAGCACCAGCAAGCTTGTTAGCTAGACAGTTAGCATCAGCTAACAATATTTACTTATATTCAGCACGGTTATGAATAACGTCCTTAATAACAATGGATGAAAAGTTTAGAGCTCTACTGATGATTAATACTAGAGTGTGTCCACCTTTGTGTGTGGGTCCATGTACATGCTGAATCGACAGGTAATAAAAAAGGCTCAAGTCCAAATATTAATTTATCACCAATTAACTGTTTGACAGACACTTCCTGCTTCGATGTCCAGATCTGAATTTAAAAAATCTCAAACATGCTCCGATGTCCCGATCTGAAACAACCGAGTCGCGAACAGGCTCCGAAGTCCCGATCTGAATCAACCGAGTCGCGAACAGGCTCCGAAGTGCTGATTCGAATCAACTGAGTCGCGAACAGGCTCCGAAGTCCCGATCCGAATCAACCGAGTCGCCAACAGGCTCCGAAGTCTCGATCCGAATCAACCGAATCGCGAACATGCTCCGAAGTGCCGATCCGAATCAACAGAGTCGCGAACATGCTCCGAAGTGCCGATCTGAATCAACCGAGTCGCGAACAGGCCCCGAAGTACCGATCTGAATCAACCGAGTCGCGAACAGGCTCCAAAGTGCCGATCTGAATCAACTGAGTCGCAAATATGCTCCGAAGTGCCGATCTGAATATCAATATGCTAGCTTGATAGTGAGTACTAAAATACATCTTGTTTGTTTATCTTCATATAAAGTTATTTTTATTATGTGATTCTGACATGATGTCACTACATGCACTGTGCTCCTTCTTCTCCGCTCATCTCAGGTAAATACTGCGTCTTCCAGCTCAGTGGTCGGAGTTGCGCGTTCATGTGTTTTGGGGGCGTGCCTTTGGAAGGAGCCCAGAAGGGAGGGGGTGGAGTGAATGGAAATAATGTGCTGTCTTTTAAAACCGTCGTGAGAGGTCTACAGACACTCGATTTTTAGACTTTCTTTTTCAGAGTAGTTACATTTTAATTATGTATTGATAAATAAAGTTTAAACAAATTTGGGAATTTTTTTTTAATACATTTACCTACCCTGCCTTTAAGCTATATAAATTAATATTCAGATGTTATGGTCTCCGTAGTCGTGCCTCCAAGCATGATAGCGGTGTAAAGTTAATCCATTCTCATTTTATATTCCCCATGGCGATTAGCCTATGTGTTGCGCTATTACACCCCACAATACAGCAACAGTTGAAAATTGTTAAAATAGATTTTTAATTAATCAAATTAACACACACTGATGAGAGGGAGTATGTCTAAACACTGCACAGTAGTCCGAGTGGCAGTAAAGGAGGCAGTCAACGTGGCGGCCACGCCAAGTAATGACGTCACGACGCCCAATCCCTATTATAGGTAGTAACGATATGTTTTATGAAATGTAGTGAAGTTAAAAGTACTATATTATGCTTTGGAATGTAGTAAAGTAAAAGTAAAAGTTACTCAAAATAAGTAAAAGTAAAAGTTACTCAAAATAAAACTACTCCAGTAAAGTACAGATACTTGAAAATTTTACTTAAGTACAGTAACAAAGTGAAGCTACTCTGTTACTGTCCACCACTGGATTAAAAACTCAGAATTGATAAGGTAAAAACAAAACTAAAACTGATTAAGGCATCCTGCTTCAGTTTTCCATTTATGTACAGTACAAGAACAATAATCAAATTTTAACAGATGATGAGATTGGTATTATGAATTTATAGGCTACAGTAATATCTGAAGCAGTGCTGGTATAATATAAATTATTTTGATGCACATGAAAACTCATGATGATGCGCACAAGACACGGTCATAAAAGCATTCAGTGCTTTACTGAAAACATTTGGGGATTCAGCCTCCTTAGCCCACCCCGGTTCATGCTAGAATTTACTTTGGTTGAAGATAGTATTAGACCTAGAATAATGTAATGGTAAGATCTTCAGAGGGTAGATGCTATGAAAGAACGGAAAGACTGTTTTAGTGAAGGTGGTTGTGAATGTGTGTAGATGTGTGTTAGTTACAGGATCAGAGAATGACACTGTTCCTCTGTCATAGTCTAGATTCACTCTCACACATTGAAGAACCTGTTTAACTGAAAAACCAAAGTCTTCAAACATTTTGTGCTGCACACTCCAGACATCAGTCTTGAAGAAATCACCTCCCTTCCTCTGGTTTGATGCTGTAGTTATACCAAGACCCCAGGATGGACTCTCTTTAACCTCCACATCCCAGCAGTGTGTTCCTGAGTTAAACCCCTCTGAACCCAGAACACAGGGATAGATGTCAAATCTCTCTGGATTATCAGGAAGAGGTTGCCTGATGTTGCTCCATCTCAGACTGGTCAGATCATTGGACAAGACGAGACGTGGATGAGCTGTGTTTGGATCCAGAATCACAGGAGCTGATGAGACACAATCAACAGGTGATTTTATTCTGATGACCATACACAGGTTAATATAAATTATGGAACTGGACCAATTGATAAAACACATCAGGCAACCTTTAATCTGTAAATCTTCCTCATGCATCATTTCCAGTTTGTGTGTGTGTGAAAGAGAGCTCAGACCTTCTCCAGACTCACTGTTCTGGACGATGTCCTGCATCTTCTTCCAGACTCTGAAGGGCAGGTTTCCTAAGTATTGTGGCACATGAATCAGAGCTCCAGAAGGAGTCTGTGAATCCGGCTGTGATGAGATCTGGACTCTGGAAGAACATTCAGAATCATAACTGAAGTGGCTTTGGATCAGAAGCAGAGAGAGCAGAGACAGCAGCAGATCACTCACCTTTCCATCGAGACTGGAAACTTCTGCAGAACAAACATACAGTTGATCATCAACAACTCAATCATTCAATCACTCAATCAATCAATCAATCAATGATCTGAGATCAGACCTTCAGAAAGCAGAGGTCACTGTCTTTCATCATCTCCTCCATGTCTTTGATTGTGTGTGAAAGAGCTGAGATGTGTGTGTTGATCTCCTCCAGCTTCTCCTTCATCATATGTTTCTTCTGCTCCTCTTCCTCCCTCAGTGCAAGGATTGTAGCTTCTTCTTCATCTCTGAGAAACTGATGAAGCGTCTCAAACTGCTGTTTAATCTGCTGCTCTGTCTGATCAGCTTGAGACTGAAATCAAATCAAATTCACTTCAGTCATCATAGTCAATTATAGTGTCCCACACAAACTGCAGGTAAAGATTTCTGAAGTTCTGTCATGTTAGCTTTCAAGAGTAATGTAACAATAAAACCTTTGTACTCATCGGGAAGAAGGAGGCGGGAACCGGCGCACAATCAAAAGACATTTTAATAATCACAAAATAAATACAAAACGGCGCACCAGCCCCTCACGGCTGACTGGTGCGCATAAATAAAAAGCAAACACATAAAATAATGTCCCAGGCCTGGTCCTCTCTCGTCCTTCACTATAGTCGCTCCAGTTTTATATCCTTCCATCTCCTACATGGGACTCGATACTGGCGGTGGGGCGCAGGTGTAGCTCATCTCCAATCACTACACCTGGCCTCACTCCTCGTTCCCACGCCTCTCGGCCCCGCCCCACTCGCCACATACCCCCATTGCCCCTCGCAGGCCGGGGGGTACCCTCGAGACTGCGCTCTACTCCCCCCCCCCCCCCTTCCCTCCGGGGGGGACCGCTCACGGGGACCTGCGGGAACCTGGGGTAGGACAGACGAGGCGAGAGAAAAGGAGATGGAAGGAGGAGCGACAGGGACGAGAGAGTGGAGAGAGAAAAAAAAAAAACAATTCCGGTTCCCAGACACACTGCTGCTCGGCCCTCCACCGGCTGGGTGATATCCTCCGCGGTGCCCGGCGGTGGCACTGGACGGCCCTCGGCGGACGGCACGACACTCCTCCGATTTTGGGCAGCGGCAGGAGTCCCCCGTTCCCTGCCCCTCCGGATTCCATCGCGGAGGCGGCAGGCTCGGGCCCCCTGGCGAACGGCGCAGACTCCTCCGCTCCCTCACGGACGGCAGCCGCCCCTCCATATCGTGGGCGGCCGGCAGCGAGCTCGCCCGTCCCCGGCAACTCGCTCCAGCCCACCGCCTCGAGCGTCCATGGCGGCACATACTTCGCCTGCTCGAGGGCACCGCGGATTCACCACAGCGGCGAGGGATCTTCAGCAGCGCGTCCCTCCTTCTCCCGGCTTCGGCACCACTGTAACAATAAAAACTTCCTATTCATCGGGAAGAAGGAGGCGGGAACCGGCGCACAATCAAAAACACTTTAATATTCAAAAATATACACAAAACAGCACAAATAAAAACTATATCACTATAGTCGCTCCAGTTTTATATCCTTCCATCTCCTACATGGGACTCGATACTGGCGGTGGGGTGCAGGTGTAGCTCATCTCCAATCACTACACCTGGCCTCACTCCTCGTTCCCACGCCTCTCGGCCCCGCCCCACTCACCACAAGTAATTTGCATGGTTATGTACATGACAATTTTAATGTATTTGGTCTTGGCCGAATAGATCTGCTACGCTGCTGCTGCGGCAGAGCAAGTACTGTGACTTCAACCTGCCAATACATCCACAACATGCTGCTGTGAGCATGTAAGAAATACTGAAAGAAAGGACTCCATGAAAACAAACAGAAAACGACCGGTTAATATAACAGGGTAATGACTATCAAGTGTGGAGCGGCGGAGGACCAGGGGGAGGGACAGAGGGACAGGTAAAATGGGGAAACAGAGACAACAAGTGCAAAAAACAAAAACAAGGAGCCCCCCAGGGCGGCGCAGAAGACAACCACATATCGGTTCGGTCGAGACAGAAGCCCACCAGGGCGGCACAGAAGACCACCACTTCAGTGCGGTCGAGACAGAAGGCCACCACAGTGGGATCGATGACACAGGAGAGCAAGTCTGGTTAGGCAAGTCCGAAACAGAGAACATGAACAAGTTAAGGGTTGCCTCCGTGGCCACGACAGGATCAGTCGAGCGCTCAGAGAGTTTGGCTGAGACGTGACGAGGCTCTGGAAGTTCCGCAGAGCTGAGGAGAGGCTCTGGTAGTTCAGCCGAGAAGTGGAGAGACTCTAGTAGTTCAGCAGAGATGTGGAGAGGCTCTGGTAGTTCAGCCGAGAAGTGGAGAGACTCTAGTAGTTCAGCAGAGATGTGGAGAGGCTCTGGTAGTTCAGCCGAGAAGTGGAGAGACTCTAGTAGTTCAGCAGAGACATGGAGAGGCTCTGGTTGTTCAGCAGAGACATGGAGAGGCTCTGGTAGTTCAGGGCTGGAGATTACCTTGTGCTGTGGCGCTGGGCTGGCGGCCATCTTGTGCTGTGGCGCTGCGCTGGCGACCACCTTGTGCTGTGGTGCTGGGCTGGCGGCCATATTGTGCAGTGGTGCTGGGCTGGCGGTCCTCCTGTTTGTAGACCCCGGTCTAGAATCGGCCATCCCACCGGGAGAGACAGGAGAGGCTGGGGTATTCCACGGAAGCCGATGTTGTAGGTAGAACACGAATTCCCAGAAATGAAACGCTTCCAACTGATTCATTTCCATACAAGGCAACGGGTCATCCAGACCGGTGTTGAAAATGTCTTTTAGGGTCGCATCATTATATCCCATTCCCTCTGCCAGGGTCCAGAACACATGTGCCATAGCACCCACCTCATTCCCCTCTTGGCGGAGGATGGTTAATCTTATGAATTTAGCCCTCAGCTCCACCATACTTGCTGGGAAATGGGAATGAAGTCCCACACCGCTGGATCTCGACATTGATGGAGTCCTTCTGTTACGTTCGGGAACCCAGGGAAACACAGGAGACGAGAGATCCAAATGCAGTGTGGGTTTTAATGGGTAATCCAAATCAGAATCCAACAAGCAGGGGTCAAAACCAGAAATTAATCCAAAACAAACAAACAATAGGGATAGGAACAGGAATGGAACTAGAAACAGGAACTCGGAAGACGAGGAAACTCGGAAGCCGAGGAAACGGGGTGACAGAAAGAAAGGACTCCATATAGGCAGGGTAATGACTATCAAGTGAAGACACCTGAGTGCAATTAACAGGAGTGCAATTGCTGTGATGAAGGGACAAGGCTTTGTGTGATTTGTAGTGCCTACGGTGAGGTGCCTATGGGGAAGTGAGACCACTAGTGGAGACTCAGGGAAACAGAGACCAGACAGCTTGACAAGAGCAATTGGAAGTGGGGGGAAGTGGGGGGTTTCTGAAGCAAGCTGCGACTGCTGCTGCAAACACTAATCATATATTTGAATGTTGAGCAGCAAGCTCATTGGCTACTGATGCAGGAGAAAACCAATCAGTTGTGCCATGTGATAAAAATGTCATTAGGTCAAACTGAGTTAGACCTATCAGACTGGACCATCTAGAGTTTCATGCCAGAACCTTGTATATGTGTTCAAACTTTTACTAATAGTGTATGTGCATGGTAAACTCTCTGGGATTTTTGAGTATTTGACTCTTGATTTTTCTTCCTCACCTTGATGTGTTGAACTGTTTTCTCAAACTCTTCTTTAATGTTTGCTTTGTGCTGAAGTTTCTCTTGTAAGGACTTCAGTGCTGTATGGAGCTCCTCCTGCAATATAACAAATTTAGAAGATCTAAAACATTAACCGAATATGATATGTGCGATGGGAGAAACTGAGTGTTTTGAAACTGTGAATCAAATTGAACCAGTTGATCGCTTCACAAAATGAGAGGAAACATCCACATGTTGGCGACACCTGCTGGTCACAATGTTGTAAATGCACAGCTTTCACAAACAAGTTGAAAATATTTCATGAAACTATGATTGAATAAAAGTAATTTAAAGACAGTTAAATACTATTAAATATTAATTGTATGCATAGCTTGTGTTATAAACAACTAACTTAACTAACCCTCCCAGAGGTTTGGGCCAAACCTGGCTAAACTGGTTTAGTCCTGGCATTGGGTTTTTAACTTGTTCTTTACATATGAAAAAAATAGATATTTGTCTTACCTTATAAGTTGGAACAGCTTCACTGATGGGTCTGAATGTGTGATTGATGTGTTTCTCTGAATCTCTGCACACTAAACACACCGGCTGTTTGTCCTCCAGACAGAAGAGCTTGAGTTTCTCACTGTGTAAACTGCAGAGCTCCTCAGACTCTGATGAATGCCTCTCTTTTCTCTCCTTCAGGAGGGACTCACATACGTTTTTTAACACTAGATTACATGGAGGTGCATCTCTTGAGGATCTTCTCCTGCAGACAGGACACTCCTGGGTTTCTTTAGTTCTCCAGAACTGTTGAAGACACTCTTTACAGACACTGTGACTACATGATAAAACAACAGGATCCTTGAAGATTTCAATACAGACGGGACAAGAAAAATCATCTGCAGACAGTGAATCCATTTCCACTCTTTATGAACGATCCATCAATAACCACACGAATTACAAATATCTGTTGTCTACTCAAAAACAAGCTTCTCAAAAATCCTTCTTGATCCTAATTTGTTTTTGATTTTGTCCAGATATTCAGATAAGACAGAAAGCAGTGGAATAATGAGACAGTCGTTTCCTGGTAAGTGTTTTGAGAGGGTAAAGTTTCTGCATTTTTATTATCTTACTGATTGTGACTTGTGTACTTTGACCCTTTGCTGCTGTCTTCAGTCTGAGCTTGTTGTCTTAAGATTGTTATTTAGTTTTTTGAATATGAATGATTGTCTGCCATAATTGTTAGAAAACAAAATAAAGGTTTGGAAAGAGACAGTTCTGGTGTTTCAGGTCTGTGTGAAGATGCTTAAGTGCACTTTTAAAAATTGAATGACAGAATTAGAGAATATTTTATGTGTCCACTTCATCCACTTAATTCAGATTTACATATTGAAAACAAATACATCAAAGGCCAGGTACACACTGCACAGTTTCACGAATTACAAGTGCATTTTAATGAAGGAGTGAATCCTCTCATTCTGTGTATGCAACATGACTCACTCCTGAAACATGGAGCACATTCACACAGCAGCAGAATACAGTTATCAGTCCTGTATTTGAGTTACTTTCACACACTGTTATATACAGGAGTGACAACCGCATTTTATAACCAGACACACAGTTCTGATCACAACAATGTTGTGGTTACAGCTCTAAAATTTCTGGGTAAAAAGAAAAACTTTTCTTTTACCGACCACAATATATTAGATTTTTAAACAACATACAGAATATTTGCAACAGTATTATTATTATTATTGTTTCTGAAATGTTTGCTGTGTTGTGGGCTGACCTGCTGCTTTTGATGTAGATGGCCCTAGAGCTACTGCTGCTCTAAGAAAAATATAGACGGACATATTAATTTAAGCTAAATCTGTAATTACAGTGTGGCGATCCTCGGTCGAGGTCAGGGTGTAACATAAACGACAAAAGAAACAATTACCATTCCCTTGTTTGTTTTTTATAGCATTGTTCTTCTGTGTTTACAAACAATATCTTGAAAGAGATAAACAAAGCAGGAGAAAATTAAATCAAGAAATAACGGAAGCAAAACATTCAGGGGTGAGCTACTGCCAAAATAATAGACAACCCGGCTAAAAAACAAACAAACAAAAAAACATATAATAGTATACCCTATCTCCTTGTCTATCCATAAACACAAGAACAGATGCTGGCCTCTTGGCCTACAAAAGCAAATGCACTTACCCCTTTCAACTTCCCAAATAAATATGAAGATACATATAGAATCAATAGAAAAATGATGTTATTAACATGAAAGGTCACAGGGTATCCAAAGGCTAACAGCACTCTGTTAAAGAGTTCACAGAAACCACACTCTGTCACACTACATTTCCACCATTTAACACACAGTGCTACAACAGTCAATCAAGAACAAGCAGAGACTCCCAGAGGTTCCTTCCAGACGACTTCCAGAAGAATTAATATTCCAGGCCTCTTCTCTGGTCCAATCAGCAACAACCTCCTATTATATACACAACCAATCCAGAAGAATAAATAGAAAATAACAGAAACAACAACGGAGCCAAAGAATAACAGCATTACTTCACAGATGTAACAGTTATTTAATTTTAGTCTAAATAGCTCTAACCCAGAAAGCATGAAATAGCATTGGACATCCCCTTTAACCTTTTACCCAGAAAATAGCACTGCAAATAGCATCTGTTAAATGTGTGATATATATATATATATATATATATATATATATATATATATATATATATATATATACACGCACACACTTAAGACAGCAGGTAGTTAATAAAACCACTAAATGAATAAATAAATAAATAATTGTGAATTACCACAGAAAAATGAGAACTATTTGATGAATATAAAAGACGGATGCAGGAAGATCCAGATCTACAGGTGTAACGTTTACTGACTATTCAATGGTAAGATCCTGAGAGGGGAAAAACTGTCAAAGGATGGGAAGAGCGTGTCAGTGAAGGTGGTTGTGAATGTGTGTAGATGTGTGTTAGATACAGGATCAGAGAATGACACTGTTCCTCTGTCATAGTCCAGATACACTCTCACACGCTCAAGATATTGTTTAATATTAAAACCAGACCGTTCATAAAGTTCATACTGATCATACTGCACACTCCAGACATCAGTGTTATAGAAATCCCGTCCCTTCCTCTGGTTTGATGCTGTAGTTACTCCAACACTCCAGCACAGACTCTCTTTAACCTCCACATCCCAGCAGTGTGTTCCTGAGTTAAACCCCTCTGAACCCAGGACACAGTAACACTCATCAAATCTCTCTGGATTATCAGGAAGAGATTGTTTGTTCACGCTCCATCTCAGACTGGTCAGATCATCAGACAGGAGGAGACGTGGATGAGCCGTGTTTGGATCCAGAATCACAGGAGCTGATGAGACACAATCAACAGATGATCTTATTCTGATGTTCATATAATGATCAAGAGTGAACCCGAATACAGATTATGAATAAAGACACCCATCCTATTGATCAAACACAGACATCTTTAAATCTTCCCCTTTGCATCATTTCCAGTGTGTGTGTGTGTGCGTGTGTGTGTGTGCGTGTGTGTGTGTGTGTGTGTGTGTGCGTGTGTGTGTGTGCGTGTGTAAGAGCTCAGATCTTCTGCAGACTCACTGTTCTGGACGATGTCCTGCATCTTCTTCCAGACTCTGAAGGGCAGGTTGCCCAAGTATCGTGGCACATGAATCAGAGCTCCAGAAGGAGTCTGTGGATCCGGCTGTGATGAGATCTGGACTCTGGAAGAACATTCAGGATCAGAACTGAAGTGGCTTTGGATCAGAAGCAGAGAGAGCAGAGACAGCAGCAGATCACTCACCTTTCCATCGAGACTGGAAACTTCTGCAGAAAAAACACACCATTGATCATCAACAACTCAATCAATCAATCAATCAATGATCTGAAATCAGACCTTCAGAAAGCAGAGGTCACTGTCTTTCATCATCTCCTCCATGTCTTTGATTGTGTGTGAAAGAGCTGAGATGTGTGTGTTGATCTCCTCCAGCTTCTCCTTCATCATCTTCTTCTTCTGCTCCTCTTCCTCTCTCAGTGCAGTGATTGTAGCTTCTTCTTCATCTCTGAGAAACTGATGAAGCTTCTCAAACTGCTGTTTAATCTGACGCTCTGTGTGATCAGCTTGAGACTGAAATCAAATCACATTCACTTCAATTATCTCAAAGATGCAACTTCTTCTGGAGCAGCAGAAAGATTGATTGGGAAAATGTGGAATAGTTACCTCGATTAACCAATATAATTTGAAATAATACAATAACTAATCTTGAATAATACAATTGTATAATTCTATTATTTTTCTGAAATAATACAATAAATAATCTAATAAATATAAACTGCATATCAACTGAACTTTCAGTCAGTAAAATCTTTTAATGGCATATAAAGGTTAACTAAATTATTAATGCATGCAACCTTGTCTGAATGAAAATGTGTATTCTGCATTAAAAACAGACCACAGAGAATTATAGAATGGAGGAGCTTGACAGATTATTGGTCATTCAGTGTTTTGATGAAAATTACTAATAACGATATTCGACATTTAAGAACACACTGAAATGTACTTGATTGTAAAGTAAGTAAATAGATGCATATTTAAGCATTTGGACTGATGAATATTAAATTCTTTGCTACATTTGTCTAATGATCCCCTAAAAGCGCGATCTGTGTGTAATAATATACCTGTACATACAAAACTGCCTATTGTAATATACATACAATTGACAATTTGTTTTTTGTTATTACTTACCTACTTACTTGTATTTTTTATTTTATTAAAAATAAGTGTTTTTTTTGTTCTGTCGCTGTCATGAAAGGTGAGCGCTACCCAGTAGTGATATTCGATCCTTGAACAAATCATTATTTTGTGTCGGATCTTATGAAGTAACCGGTCGAGACGGTTCACAAATCAATCTGATGACGATTTATTTGTAGGCTATGATTATTGTGCATACATATTATAATTGTACTAGTTAAACTAAAACAATATAGCCTACGTAGACATGCAGAACATATCCTGTAATGTGTGCTACAGTATATATGCAACAGATACTTTCTGCTCCACTCTTACATCTTGTTTAGACACTGCCCCTTATCTTCCAGGCCAGCCCATAACACCCCTTCTGCCCCTTGGTTATCTTATGTTCTAAGCGAACACCGTTCTAAGCTTAGAGCTGCTGAAAGTGTCTGGTGCCCATCCAAAAATACTACTGACCTTAATGTTTATCAGTCACTCCTCTCTTCCTTCTCTGCTAATGTCTCCACTGCTAAAATGACATACTACCATAACAAAATTAACAATTCGTCTAACTCTCGCATGCTTTTTAAAACATTTTCCTCACTTATTTGTCCTCCTCCTCCCCCTCCTGCTTTATCTCTAATAGCTGATGACTTTGCCACGTTTTTCATTAATAAAATTTAATTTAATTTTTCATACAAGAATCAGTCAAGTTCATATCAACAGCAAACATACAGTCATTAACATCCTTCTCTTCACTCTCTTAGGCAGAAGTGTCCAAACTCATCCTTTCTAATCACCCTACAGCTTGCCCGCTTGATCCTATTCCATCTCATCTCCTTCAAGCCATTTCTCCTGCAGTTGTACCTTCACTCACTCACATCATCAACACTTCCCTCCACACTGGTGTTTTACCCTCATCATTTAGACAGGCACGTATAAGTCCACTACTTAAGAAACCCAACCTCAACCCATCTCTTTTAGAGAACTACAGACCAGTTTATCTTCTTCCTTTCATTATAAAAACACTTGAACGAGCTGTGTTCAACCAAGTGTCTGCATTTCCCACACACGACAACCTCCTTGACAGCAACCCATCTGGCTTCAGAAGTGGACATTCAACTGAGATTGCCTTGCTCTCAGTTGTTGAAGCTCTAAGACTGGCAAGAGCAGAATCCAAATCTTCAGTACTTATCCTGCTTGATCTGTCCGCTGCTTTTGACACTAACCACCAGATCCTCCTATCAACCCTACTGGCAAAGGGCATCTCAAGAACCACACTTCAATGGTTTGAGTCTTACCTATCAGATAGGTCCTTCAAAGTATCTTGAAGAGGTGAGGTGTCCAAGTCTCAACATCTAACTACTGAGGTGCCTCAGAGCTCAGTTCTTGGACTACTTCTCTTCTCTGTCTACATGGCATCATTAGGTTCTGTCATTCAGAAACATGGCTTTTCATACCACTGCTATGCTGACGACACTCAACTCTACCTCTCATGCCATCCTGATGATCCAACAAAAGCTGCTCGCATATCAGCTTGTCTAACATACATTTCATTGCTGGGTGATGGACCATCACCTTCAACTCAACCTTGCCAAGACAGAACTGCTTGTGATTCCAGCAAACCCATCGTTTCATCACAATTTCACCATCAAGTTAATTGTATTCCAACCATAACTCCTTCAAAAACAGCTAGAAGCCTTAGTGTTGATGATCAGCTGACTTTCTCAGACCACATTGCTAAAACTGTCCGTTCCTGCAGATTTGCTTTATTCAACATCAAGAAGATCAAGCCCTTTCTTTGGGAACATGCTGCACAACTCCTTGTTCAAGCTCTTGTTCTGTCCAGGCTGGACTATGCAATGCTCTCTTGGCAGGTCTTCCAGCCAGTTCTATCAAACCTTTACAATTAATTCAGAACGCGGCAGCAAGATTAATTTTTAATGAGCCAAAAAGAATACACGTCACACCTCTGTTTATCAATTTGCACTGGCTTCCAATAGCTGCTCGCATAAAATTCAAGGCATTGATGTTTGCCTACAAAACCACCACTGGCTATGCACCCATTTACCTACCAGTAAATTTGTTACTTCAGACTTATGTGCCTCTAGAAGCTTGCGTTCTGCAAGTGAACGTTGCTTGATTGTTCATCCCAAAGAAGCACAAAGTCAGTTTTACGGACTTTTAAATGAAATGTTCCCTTCTGGTGGAATGACCTCCCCAACTCAATCCGAGCAGCTGAGTCCTTAGCCATCTTCAAGAATCGGCTTAAAACACATCTCTTCCATCTTTATTTGACCCTCTAACTTTAACACTCACTATTCTAATTCTATTCTTAAAAAATCTACCTTTCTAATCTTTTTGTATTCTATTTTCTTTTCATATATTATGCAATTGTGTGTGTGTGTGTGTGTGTAAAGACCCTTAACACTAGCTTTGCTCTATTCTTTTTTATTCTGTTTTCTTTTTATTTATTATATTATTTAAAAGCCCTTGCTACGTGTACTGAGTTAACCTAACTGAGACTTGTTATAGCACTTACATATCATTGCTCTTTTTGTTGTTTTTGATTGCTTCCACTGTCTTCATTTGTAAGTCGCTTTGGATAAAAATATGCCAACCTTTTAGGAAACTTGTAAAGTAAGCCACTACATCTGTCATATCCAGCAAGAATGAATTAAACTGTGATCACACCATTAACTTGAATGAAGGGTAATCTCCAATTTGCATACAATTTGCATGTTTCACTTATTTAAAGGGGTCATATGATGCTTTTTTTGTAAAAATCATTATTTTGTGCATTTGGTGTAACAGAATATGTAGACATGGGTTAATGTTAATAAAACACATTATTTTTTAAATACTGTATGGTAGGTCCTCTATGCCCGCCTCTCTCAAATGCGTCGTATTCTACAAAGTCCCTCCTTTTGACGAGTGCAGTCTGCTCTGATTGGCCAACTGACCCAGTCCATTGCGATTGGCCGAACACCACAAGCACTCGTTGGAAATATAATGCCCCTTTCCATAATCACAATCTTCTTCTTTCAAAACAGATGTAAAGACAGCTAATAATGTCTTTAGTTTTACCATCAGTTCAAGCCCGAAAGAGGAACAGAGTCTGCTTTGCTGTTCTGTTGAAAGTAATCTTAAAGATTCCTAAATGCATCTACTTTCTGAAGACCAAATAAAGTGCTTTTGCTTTCGCCTAGAAACACACAGCATCTCCCTGACATGACTGCTTCAACACTAACTGTGTTACTGAAACCACTGTGCCTTTCTTTGTGTGAACATTTGGGTGGCATTATTTCAACATAGTGACGTAGACATGGGGGTGTGTTGAAATGAGGCATTTTAGGGGGGCATAGAAGAGTCTTGACTTATCTCTTTGGATTTGAGACTTTAGTCTTTGCAACTTTGCAGATCTTCTTTATGCACCAAGAGCTGGTTACATCATATGACCCCTCTAACATGACAATGTGTTGTTAGAAAATAAATGTATAGTGATATTATTGCTTGAAATGGTGAATTAGCTTTTTGAACTGGTTCACTGAACCAATCTGTCCAAAAAAAAAAAGGTTTGCCGAAATTAATTGGATTTTGCATCATTACTAGCCTGTTTTTAAGTCCTGCCCACTACTGAAGCAACTGTCTGGCAGGCTAGAGCAGGGATCCTCAAATCTGGACCGCGAGATCCACTTTCCTGCATAGTTTAGCTCTAACCCTAATCAAACACGCTTGAGCACACTAATCAATGCCAATCAATGTCTTTTTTAGAAAATCCAGGGCAAGATTTGAGGAACCCTGGGCTAGTTCTCCGTTTCACATGACTTGTTACAGTTCTTCGCACTGCGGTAAAGCAGGATTCATTTATCGATAGGAGTTAAGTCATTACTAAACGTGAGGGGAACATATCGAACCAGTCAACGTTTTTGCAAATTTGCTACATTTAATATTTCTACCCAACAAATGTGTGTGTGTGTCATACGAAGTTCCGTTCTCATCAATGTCATGTAAAATATGTTAGAAGAATCTGATCTCACCTTGACGTGTTGAACTGTTTTTCCAAACACTTCTTTCATTGTTTCTCTGTGTTTAAGTGTCTCTTGTAAAGCCTTAAGCGCTGTATTGAGCTCCTCCTAGAATTTTAAATGAAAGAAACAAAACATCAGCGATTTCTGTAATATGTTCATGTATATAATGCATGAGCTTAAACAAGTGTTTATTATCATATGCAAATTCAACTGACCTTGTAAGTTGGAACAGCTTCACTGATGGGTCTGAATGTGTGATTGATGTGTTTCTCTGAATCTCTGCACACTAAACACACCGGCTGTTTGTCCTCCAGACAGAAGAGCTTGAGTTTCTCACTGTGTAAACTGCAGAGCTCCTCAGACTCTGATGAATGCCTCTCTTTCTTCTCCTTCAGGAGGGACTCACATAGGTTTTTTAAAACACGATTACATGGAGGATCATCTCTTGAGGATCTTCTCCTGCAGACAGGACACTCCTGAGTTTCTTTAGTTCTCCAGGACTGTTGAAGACACTCTTTACAGACACTGTGACTACATGATAAAACAACAGGATCCTTGAAGATTTCAATACACACGGGACAAGAAAAATCATCTGCAGACAGTGAATCCATTTTCCCTCTTTGAGCTCCAGCGATCTGAACTTTACTTTCACTTTCTGAATGACGTCTTCAAGAATGAAGAACACAAAGACCTGCTGTCTGTTCAGAAATAGACTTCCTTAAAATCTTCCCTCGACATGTTCCTCTTGATTCTCAACTGATTTCTGAATCTTTTTTTATTTGTTAAGAAAACAAAATCAGTACAATATAAAGGATAAACAACACGTCAGTCTTTTCCCGGTTAGTGATGTAAATGGGTGGATCAGTTTCTGAACAAATTTGTTTAGGTTTGCAACAGGTTAGACAGGAACATCAGGATCTTTAGGCTTCTATTCTATTCACTATCATTAATGTGCATTTAAACTCTCAAACATAATGGAAACCAATGAGGAACAATGAGAAAACACATTAACAAAAAGACTAAAGCCACAAGTGTTTTCATTTTTTTCCCCCATTTTATTTGTTGGTGTGTTTGAAGCTGACATAGCTTCTCCAGAGTCTGTTATTATAAAATATTTGTCTAAATGATTTCTTCACTTCCCGAAGTTCCAGTAATAAACACCTCTGTTTTGAGGATTGTCAGTGTGTGACTATTTATTACATTGATTTGATGTATTTGATTTGTGTCTTAAAGCACTGTATGGTTGGTCTGTCTGGTGATCAGTCACCTCACAGGAAGCAGAGACACTATAAGAAGAGCAGTACGGCGAAAAAACTGGGAGGCCATTCACAGCTTCCACTCACACCCACACTGTGGAGTTTTTTTTATTGGACACACCTATCCAGACACTTGCAGGATTTCACTCAGATTGGATAATTAATACACTGCTGGACACTCACATTGGGACTCAACAACACACAGGGATTCTTAGTCTGTATTTAGGGTGTGGACAATTAATGTATTCTTTTAACAGACAGGAGCAGTTGGCAGCCGTTTATGCTGCAGTGCCCAGGGAGCAGTCAGGGGCTCGATGTCTTGCTCAAGGGCACATAAGTCGTGCTATTGCCAGTCCGAGATTCAGACCCACAACCAGTGGTGGACGAAGTACACAAATCAAGTACTTGAGTAAAAGTACAGATTCTTATAATAAAATATTACTCCAGTAAAAGTAAAAGTACTCCTTTTTCAATTTTACTCAAGTGAAAGTACAAAAGTACTCAATTTTTTATGTACTTAAGTAAAAAAGGACTGAAAGATAGATGTTTGCAATTTTATATAGGCTAATTTAATTTTATATTAGCACGTTTTTATTTTTATTTATATAATCCTACTGCTCAAAATACCTGGGATTTTTTCCAAAATAACCACTATATGGAGTCAAGATATATTTTTGTTGTTGATATGGACTACGCTGACGAGAGTAATGTTCACTGTGAAGCTTACACTGTGATTTACCTGAGAGAAAACAGAGATGACCATCTGATTTTCACCAGTAAGAACAAAGTATTTTAAAGTTTGTTGTTTTACAGAACATCACAGTTATATATGACATGATAATAAGGCCTGAAGATTTTAAGGAAAATATAATTATATTTTCATAATGATTTTTTCCTTCTCAAACCTTGTCTGGGGTGTAAAAACACCCCTGGCCAAACGGGTTGCATCTCTTCCCCTCTTTGATAATTACTGTAGTAACCATGTTCTGAACATCACATCCTTTCTTTTCTCCCCAGATGTAATCTATATATATATATATATATATAGGTGGTTGAAAAAAAATATTTGGACATTATTTATAAAAATTACCTCAAGTTAGCACCAGCAAGCTTGTTAGCTAGACAGTTAGCATCAGCTAACAATATTTACTTATATTCAGCACGGTTATGAATAACGTCCTTAATAACAATGGATGAAAAGTTTAGAGCTCTACTGATGATTAAGTCTAGAGTGTGTCCACCTTTGTGTGTGGGTCCATGTACATGCTGAATCAACAGAAAAAAAAAAGCCTCAAGTCCAAATATTCATTTATCACCAATTAACTGTTTGACAAACACTTCCTGCTTTGATGTCCAGATCTGAATTTAAAAAAATCTCAAACATGCTCCGATGTCCCGATCTGAATCAACCGAGTCGCGAACATGCTTAGAAGTGGCAATCTGAATCAACCGAGTCGCGAACAGGCTCCGAAGTCCCGATCTGAATCAAGCGAGTCGCGAACATGCTCCGAAGTGCCGATCTGAATCAACCGAGTCGCGAACAGGCTCCGAAGTGCCGATCCGAATCAACCGAGTCGCGAACAGGCTCCGAAGTCCCGATCTGAATCAACCGAGTCGCGAACATTCTCCGAAGTCCCGATCCGAATCAACCGAGTCGCGAACAGGCTCCGAAGTCCCGATCTGAATCAACCGAGTCGCGAACCGGCTCCGAAGTGCCGATCCGAATCAACCGAGTCGCGAAAAGGCTCCGAAGTCCCGATCTGAATCAACCGAGTCGCGAACATGCTCCGAAGTCCCGATCTGAATCAACCGAGTCGCGAACAGGCTCCAAAGTGCCGATCTGAATCAACCGAGTTGCGAACAGGTTTAGCTTCATATAAAGTTATTTTTATTACAAGTGATTCTGACATGATTTCACTACATGCACTGTGCTCCTTCTTCTCCGCTCGTCTCAGGTAAATAATGCGTCTTCCAGCTCAGTGGTCGGAGTTGCGCGTTCATGTGTTTTGGGGGCGTGGCTTTGGAAGGAGCCCAGAAGGGAGGGGGTGGAGTGAATGGAAATAATGAACTGTCTTTTAAAACAGTCGTGAGAGGTCTACAGACACTCGATTTTTATACTTTCTTTTTCAGAGTACTTACATTTTAATTATGTATTGATAAATAAAGTTTAAACAAATTTGGAAAAAAAGTTTTTTATACATTTACCTACCCTGCCTTTAAGCTATATAAATTAATATTCAGATGTTATGGTCTCCGTAGTCGCGCCTCCAAGCAGGATAGTGGTGTAAAGTTAATCCATTGTCATTTTACTTTCCCCATGGCGATTATGTGTTGCGCTATTACACCACACAATACAGCAATGGTTGAAAATGGTTAAAATAGATTTTTAATTAATCAAATTAAGACACACTGATGAGAGGGAGTATGTCTAAACACTGCGCAGTAGTCCGAGTGGCAGTAAAGGAGGCAGTCAACGTGGCGGCCACACCAAGTAATGACGTCACGACGCCCAATCCCTATTATAGGAAGTAACGATATGTTTTATGAAATGTAGTGAAGTTAAAAGTACGATCTTATGCTTTGGAATGTAGTGAAGTAAAAGTAAAAGTTACTCAAAATAAAACTACTCCAGTAAAGTACAGATACTTGAAAAATGTACTTAAGTACAGTAATGAAGTAAAGCTCATCTATTACTGTCCACCACTGCCCACAACCCTAGGGTTAGGCGTCTAACCACTAGGCCACGACTTCCCCCATACAACATAAAAGCTGATGACATCTTTCAGAAACAAGTTGAACATTTTTCATGAAACTATGATTGAATAAATGTAATTTTAAAATAATTAATGCTAATAAATATGAATTGTATGAATTAACCATCCCAGAGGTTTGGGCCAAACCTGGCTAAACTGGTTTAGTCCTTACATTGAGCTTTTAACATGTTCTTTACATATGAAAAAAAAAAATTGTTTTACCTTACAAGTTGGAACAACTTCACTGATGGGTCTGAATGTGTGATTGATGTGTTTCTCTGAATCTCTGCACACTAAACACACCGGCTGTTTGTCCTCCAGATCCTGATGAATGCCTCTCTTTTCTCTCTTTCAGTAGCAACGCTGATGACTGACACACAGAGCACGCTCACACAGCAGCAGAATACAGTGATCCGTCCTGTATTTGAGTTCTTAATATAGTTAGGTTCACACATTGTTATTTAAGCGATTAACAACTGCTTTTTATAACCAAACAAACACCTGTTTTGAGGACTGCATTTTTAGAAAACTCGCACTGTGTGAACTAAGGATGGGCCGGTATGAGATCTTGACGTTATGACAACATTAAGCAAAAAATATCATGGTATCAAGGTGTTGCTGTTACAGCTCTAAACTGTCTGGGAAAAAAATAACAACTTTAGCATGAGCATCCAACTCTTTAACAGTGTAAGTCAGAAAGCATAAAATAGCATTAGACATCCTCTTTAACCTTTTATTCAGAAAATAGCATTGATATAACAATCATATATCTGTTTAAATACATTCAAGAGATCATCACAATTGGTTCTGAATCTGAGTCTAACTTTGAAAGAGATTTCAGTCATTTAGTGAATCCCAATGATAATATACGCATTTTAGACAAAAGAAAACCAGACAGGCTTGACAGGGTAAATGTTAACAAACTCTGAATTACCACAGAAAAATGAGAACTATTTGATGAATATAAAAGATGAAAGCAAGAAGATCCAGACCTACAGGTGTAACGTTTACTGACTATTCAATGGTAAGATCCTGAGAGGGGAAAAACTGTCAAAGGATGGGAAGAGCGTGTCAGTGAAGGTGGTTGTGAATGTGTGTAGATGTGTGTTAGTTACAGGATCAGAGAATGACACGGTTCCTCTGTCATAGTCCAGATACACTCTCACACGCTCAAGATATTGTTTAATATTAAAACCAGACCGTTCATAAAGTTCATACTGATCATACTGCACACTCCAGACATCAGTGTTATAGAAACCACATCCCTTCCTCTGGTTTGATGCTGTAGTTACTCCAATACTCCAGCACAGACTCTCTTTAACCTCCACATCCCAGCAGTGTGTTCCTGAGTTAAACCCCTCTGAACCCAGAACACAGTAACACTCATCAAATCTCTCTGGATTATCAGGAAGAGGTTGTTTGTTCACGCTCCATCTGAGACTGGTCAGATCATCAGACAGGAGGAGACGTGGCTGAGCCGTGTTTGGATCCAGAATCACAGGAGCTGATGAGACACAATCAACAGATGATCTTATTCTGATGTTCATATAATGATCGAGAGTGAACCCGAATACAGATTATGAATAAAGACACCCATCCTATTGATCAAACACAGACATCTTTAAATCTGTAAATCTTCCCCTTTGCATCATTTCCAGTGTGTGTGTGTGCGTGTGTGTGTAAGAGCTCAGATCTTCTCCAGACTCACTGTTCTGGACGATGTCCTGCATCTTCTTCCAGACTCTGAAGGGCAGGTTTCCCAAGTATCGTGGCACATGAATCAGAGCTCCAGAAGGAGTCTGTGAATCCGGCTGTGATGAGATCTGGACTCTGGAAGAACATTCAGGATCAGAACTGAAGTGGCTTTGGATCAGAAGCAGAGAGAGAAAAGATCACTCACCTTTCCATCGAGACTGGAAACTTCTGCAGAACAAACACACCATTGATCATCAACAACTCAATCAATCAATCAATCAATCAATCAATCAATCAATCACTGATCTGAAATCAGACATTCAGAAAGCAGACGTCACTGTCTTTCATCATCTCCTCCATGTCTTTGATTGTGTGTGAAAGAGCTGAGATGTGTGTGTTGATCTCCTCCAGCTTCTCCTTCATCATCTGCTTCTTCTGCTCCTCTTCCTCTCTCAGTGCAGTGATTGTAGCTTCTTCTTCATCTCTGAGAAACTGATGAAGCGTCTCAAACTGCTGTTTAATCTGCTGCTCTGTTTGATCAGCTTGAGACTGAAATCAAATCACATTCAAATCAAATTCATCTCAATCAACAAATATCACTAGTCTAATGTGCAGGCTGAAGTTATCTCTGTTAACCTTTCTATTTAAAGGGTAAGTTCAACCAAAAATGAAAATTAGGCTGTGTTTTACCCACCCCCCGAGGCATCGTATATGACTTTCTTCTTTCAGTCGAATCCAGTCTGCATTAGATAAAAAATTGTCTTTAATCTTTAAGCTCTATCATTGCAGTCAACGGGTGTTGCATTGCTTCAGTCCAAAAGATGTTAAATAAAAGTGCCTTTCCATAAAAAAAGTGTCTCACACGGCTCCGGGGGATGAACAAAATCCCCCTGTAGCAGATTGACGTGTTTTTGTATGACAAATATCCATATTCAAACCGTAATAATCACTTGAATCTAGCTTGCTCCAACAGTTGTACACAGAAGCAGTTCCAGGACCGTGACGTATGGAGGTCAGCGTTGTGCACGCGCCGGTGAGTCTCGTGAAAACCAACGTTCGTTTACAGGATCAAAGGAAGCAAAGTTTCCTTACTTTAGCAAAGGAAATCCAGTCTCCTCTTAGTTTATATCTAAGTCCTCCAACATTCTTCTTTACAAATCCTCGTTTTGTACTTCTAGTTAGTGACCAGTGTTTTGTTTTGATATCTCCACTGCGTTTCCGCGTGTGTCACTTCTGAGCGGCACATGAGCAAAGCTGATCTCCATGTGAGAGTCTTTTTTCAGTCTTTTGGACTGAAGCAATGCAACCCCCGCTGAGTGCAATGATAGAGTGTGAAAGAACAAAGACCATTTTTTTAATATAACTCAGAATTAATTCATCTGAAAGAAGAAAGTCATATACACCTAGGATGCCTCAGGGGTGAGTAAAACACAGCCTAATAAATTTTTGGGGGTGAACTAACCTTTTATGTCCTTCTGATTAAATTAGTTTTGTAGACATATACGACTTGTCTCTCTCTTTACAAATTAAGAAATGTATTAATGCAGAAAAAAATTGTCTCAGGTTACTAATGTATCCATGGTTCCCTGAGTGGGGAACGAGACACTGCATTCTCTAGGGGTCGCAATGGGGAACACCTCATCATGACCCATGTCTGAAGCATACATTGAAAACACACCAGTTGGCCGGCGCCAGCCCCTGACATCACTACTTGATAGAGAAGCTCATAGATGGAATAGTGCATCTCAAAACAATATTTTTGAGAGTCAACTCGATCTGTGGAAATAATGCTGGAGAACTCAGTCTCACAGAGAGGAGAACTCCGAATTCAGAAAGAGAGTAGCAGACTCATATGCAACCCTTCTTGGTAAAACGGAAGCGCTGCTAAACGAGGTCTAACCATCTCAAGAAAGGGAACAAAGTTGAGCACGTAATCCTTACAGTACAGGATTTCAGAAAGTGGACAGAGCTTAGCTTGTGTACCTAAGGGTTCCTAAGCATCGCAGAGGCACTGAACCGCACGGGGGAGGCAAGCTCAAATTTTCAAACCTCTGGCGAGGGGAGCATCACCTGAAGCAGCATATACAAGAAGACATCTGTAACTGCCACCTTCACTTCCTGCTTAATGTGACAGCAACAGCTAAATGGCCATGAAATTCCTTGCAGTGCCGTGCCAGGCCTGAAGATCAAGGAGGCTGCAGCACAAAACCTGTGATCTCGGCCGCCTGATGGTGGTTACAGGGGAATTAGGATGGGGAGGATAAGAGCAGATTAAAAAGCCCCAAACGGGACGAGTAGATTCCTAAGTATCGCTCTGATTTGGATGAGAACGCTGCCTCGTCTGGATCACATCCCTTAGGTCTTGCCTACCTCCTCGTGACCCACGATTCCTCTTACCCCTACCCGCAGGTGGGGGAGGAGTGCGAGTCATGACACTAGCCTTCTGTGCCTGTCTTTGAACCTCAGATCGAGATGGGCCAGGACCCCTTTGTTGTTCGGTTTTGGACCTCGACCTTTGTGGAATGAAGGATTTATAGGCAGCTGAGTGCTCCTTCGCCTCCCAGAACGAAAGGGAAAGTCTCTCTCTTAACTCCTCAGCGAGATCTCCTCCATGCCTCAGCAGCGGTGGGTCCTGAACCATGGGAAGCAGATGGCTGCCCCTCTTTCCTTAAAAAGAGCCTTGACGAGGAGAGCTTTTTTTTATAGAAAAAGGCACGCAATGCAGACAGATTGCCCCATCAAGGACATCGCGTGCGTGCTCTTCGCCCAAACAAATGAAGCAAAGACTGTGTGTGTGATCAGGTGTCAAATAACGCCGACACAGATGCACACACTATCTAAATTTCTTGCTAGTGGATGCCATGAAGAACAGAGAAAGGTCGCTCTTACCGTGGTCGTTCAGATGCATGCTTCAAACAAAACAGTCAATGAAGACGAAGAAGAGAGTGACTGTTCTCCTGGTGCCTATTTATCAATAGTCACGCCGATAGTGACGTCAGGGGCTGTCACCAGCCAACTCATTGGTGATTTTCAATGTATGCTTTAGACACGGGTCACGAAGAGGTGTTCCCCATAGTGACCCCTAGAGGACGCAGTTTGAAGTTCTCTTGAAAGGGAACTATGAAAGTTGTCAACTTTTGAAGAAGATACTATATAGTGATCTTGAGAAGATGACATGCCATTGTTGGACCAAAAGGGCTGTTTATTAAGGCAGGTGTTGGTCACACACACTGACTTGCTCAGAGAACCAAACTTGAACCAGCGGGAAACCCCTATACCTCTTTTCCCCCAGTATCCCTTACACACACACACTCACGTGGGAGTGAGATGGCCCTTCCCTGAACATTGTATAACAGTCAACAAAAACTGAATAATGTAATTTTTTACATTAAACAACAGCAACATTCAAATGCTGCAATACAATTTGTGATTTGAATTTTTTTGCTTGCATAAAAAAGTTTTTATTTGTAAAGATTACTATACTGTTAAAAAATGTTTGTGCACTGTTTGTTTATAGACAGGTTATGTAGTCAGTCACATCATCTTTCAGTTTTGAGTGAACCATAGGGTGGTGGTCTTAAGGTTTGCAGTGCACCTGCTGAACGAGAGCTCAGCTAAAGAGCTTATTTGTTTTTTATTATTTATTTATTTTTTTTACTTTTAATAAAGGAATATATGATACAAACACATTGGTTCATCTCAATAAATTAGAATGTCGTTGATGTCAACATGAAACGTTAGCATTTTGCCCGGCCACTTGAATTTCTTTTTGCATTGGTCTGAATGAAAATGCTAATTCATTCTTTGCCACTAGGTGCCGATTTTGGAGCAGTAAAATAGAGCTTTCCCGGTAACACTGTACATAAAAAGCAGCACTGCGCTCACAAATGCTGCTTTATCAGTCATTACAGGCATGATGTAAAGAAAATGAGACCAATCAGACCAATCACCTCAGATTAGCTTCTTGCAACGGAGGGGTTTGGAAAAAAATAATCGTAGTCGTAGGGAAAATAAGGTGAAAATATATGCATACCGTATTTTTCGGACTATAAGTCACCTCTAAGTATAAGTCACATCAGTCCAAAAATACGTCATGAGGAGGAAAAAGACATAAGTCGCACTGGACTATAAGTCACATTTATTTAGAACCAAGAGAAAACATTACCGTCTACAGCCACGAGAGGGCGCTCTATGCTTCTCAGTGTAGACTACAGAAGAACTGAGCAGCATCTCTGGCAGCATAGAGCGCCCTCTCGCGGCTGTAGACGGTAATGTTTTCTCCTGGTTCATTTCTATCGGTTCATGTCAAATTAATTTAGATTAATAAATCGCACCTGACTATAAGTCGCAGGACTAGCCAAACTATGAAAAAAAGTGTGACTTATGGTCCAGAAAATACGGTATTATGAGACAATGAAAGTGTTTTTTTGACCTTGCATGCATGTCAACCGGTTGTTTTGGACATCCGTAACCAAAATATGAACCTTTGATAACCCATAATACAGGAACTTCAAACAGGCCTGGGCTAGATTTTAAACAAGCATTTTTTTCCAGTTATATCTATTGCGTGTGTATAGTGTAAATTCGTGATAAACTCTGTTGTGACTGTTGTGCATTTGATTCTTGTTTCTGTTTCCTCACCTTGATGTGTTCAGTTGTTTTCTCAAACTCTCCTTTTATTCTCTCCTCATGTGTAAGTTTCTCTTGTAAGGAGGTCAGTGCATTTTTCAGCTCCTCCTAGATTGAACAAATTGAATACTGATCTATCTGTCTGGCTATCAGTGTTAATAGCTATTTATTGTTCTTTACATTTGAAACAAGAGTTACGTCTTACCTTATATGATGGAACAACATCACTGATGGGTCTGAATGTGTGATTGATGTGTTTTTGAGAGTTGAGACACACTAAACACACCGGCTGTTTGTCCTCCAGACAGAAGAGCTTGAGTTTCTCACTGTGTAAACTGCAGAGCTCCTCAGACTCTGATGAATGCCTCTTACTTCTCTCTTTCAGGAGCGGCTCACACACGTTTTTTAACACCAGATTACATGGAGGATTGACTCTTGAGGATCTTCTCCTGCAGACGGGACACTCCTGAGTTCCCTTGATTCTCCAAAACTTCTGAAGACACTCTGTACATAAGCTGTGGCTGCATGATAAAACGACAGGAGCCTTGAAGATTTCACGACACACAGGACAAGAAAGTTCTTCTACAGGTACATTTAGTGAATCCATTTTCACAGTTTGAGCTCCAGCGATCTAAACTTTACTTTCACTTTGTGAACGACGGTTTCAAAACTCAATCACCAGAAGAGTCACAATGATCCGCTGTCTGTTCAGAAACAATCTCCTCAGAAATCCTGTTTGAACGTGTTTTTATTATGATTTGATTATGTCCAGAGATTCATAAACGCATGACAGAAAGGAGTGAAATGATGAGACTGGCGTCCTGGTATGTGTTTTAAGAGGGTGGATCAGTTTTTGATCATCTTTGGGAATGTTGTGTGGCAGGTCAGACAGCACCATCAAGATTTCTTCAAGTTCATGTGTGCCGTCATTGATCAACAAGATTCCCTTCAAAACAAAACTACAGTAAATCATGCAAGCAGAATACAGCAACAGACAGAGATCTACCTCCTCAGAAAAACTTATTGAGTCAGTCCAATCCAAAAATCTACCTCAGGTATAGCCTTCAAATTAACATTCATACTCTGTCACATCTATATGTTTTTAAACTTGCAATATAAATACACACATGTAGGATAAGGATATATTCACTGAAGTGAAACATTATCATTATGAGTGTTGTAAGAGATATTATGAAAGTCTAGATATTATGATTTATTTTAATGTTCAAGATGATGTTTAAACACTGTCCTCTGGACCTAAACATCATGTTTAGAGTCTGTTGCACCATTTCACCACTAGATATCAGTAAAGCCACACTGAAGTCCCACACGCATCCATGCAACATCATCCTGGCATTAAACCTTTAAATTAAACAAGTTATGTCCTGTTACATGAACTGATTTATAAACAAAGCTTCTTGAGAACGCAATATATTCTCATTAAATAGCTACAGAAGTCTAAAGTCCTGTGTTGTGCTGAGTTCTGCACCCCCCTCTCTCTCTTCTTGCTTAGAATGAAAATATATTTAATTTTTTTGTTAACAACAGCATGAAGAGCATCACACATTACGTCAATCAAATATGCAAAAAAAAAAAAGCAAAAATTTAAATTTGGGAATCCCTGCATTACACATAAGAAATAACATGAATTTGGTAATTTTAATGGGATTGAAAGACAAAAGCCTTCCAAAGACACATTAATACATGGATAATTAATGTGTTCATCAGTAGGTGATGCAAGGTGGAAATGTTAAGAAAACACTAAATGTATATAAGCTGTAAGATATTTTAGAAAGAAACATTTGAAAGATTAAAAGAAAAAAAAATAGGGAGAATCAATAAATTCTGAATAAGTTATTGCTACTGTGAGAATAATGTGCAATCATGCAATCCACAAAAAAAAGAAAAATAATAATAATAATTATATATATATATATATATATATATATATATATATATATATATATATATATATATATATATATATATATATATATATATATATATAAAATAATAAATAAATAAATAAATAAATAAATAAATATATATATATAATAAAAAGCTCCTGTATCATATTACAATTTGAAAACAGATGAATCATGTTTTCTTAAGGGCAGTTATCGTAGGACTCAAGGGGGTTTCAGACTGGGAAACTATTTTTATACTTGTAGACGACATAGAGACAAAATAAACTCCATCAGATGCTTAAGTAGACAAGTTTATTTATGTAATAACGATGGGGATCATATCAATGGGTAGTAATAAATATGATGATAATAACTTTAATGTCAGAATAAGAAATAGAGTTCTCATCTGAAGCTTGTAGCGATAACAAGAGAAAGAAAGCAGAAACTGATACGGTCGGTCACAGATCTGGAGCGCTTCAGAGAGACACATGTCTCTTTCAGGATTTCTCTTCTAAAACTTTTTTTTTTTGAAAGATATTTGATCATTTGAGTGCTTACAAAAATGAGAAAGAGATAGATTTGTAAAAATCCTTACAAATAAACATTTTAGAACAAAATACAAGATTTTGCTGGGTTATAATAAGAGGGGTAGAGGAGACGTGATATATTTACAGCACAGCAGAGATAGAAAAACAACTGTTTACTACGGTAAAACCAGGCTTTTCACACACACACAGCTCCTCCTTCAGCCTGGGTGTAGATGTATGAGGTGCAGTGATGTCTGAAGTGAATGTAATGAGTGCAGACGCTTCAGATTTATGACGTACGATACATGAAAAGTGTGTCAGGTTATCAGTTCAAGCTGAACCGGAAAAAAACTCTGTTTTTCCTGTTGATTTTTGAGATGTGCAAAATTATTAATAATATAAAGTTTAATAAACAAACAGACATGGGATGGAGATGCATAGGACTTCATAAATGATGAGTGATCCAGATTAGGGTTATTAAACTAAAACTAAAACCATTTCCAGTACTTGAAATTATATATATATGAACTGAAAGTAAAACATAAAAGTAAAAATAAATAAATAGGAAAAATGAGAATTAAAAAAAAAAAGTTAAATAAATACATATATACAATATAAAATAAAATAAAAAGTTTAATAATAAAAAAAGAACGGCGTATTCATCAGTTAATTGCAATGAAAAGCAAATTAAATCTTAAAAATGTCAAAATAAAACCATAAAAATGAACCACTTACTAAACAAAGGAAACGTTTGTTTACCTGCATGTCATGTGACCATTAATCAACACTGGAGGCCTATGAACATGTGAGTGTGTTGTTCAATTATCAAAATATGAACCAATAAAAGAAAAAGTTTGGGAATCCCTGATGTAAGCCGTTTAATAATCATTAAATGTAAACCTTTAAGTGTTCTTAAGTCATAAAACCAAATATAAAAGTCATAAAAGCACTCTCGGATAAATCCATTAATCTGATTTCATTTTGCATATAAAGTGCCTTTGCTAATGTTCTGCTTGCTTATTCAATGAGTTCAAGTCTAAGTTTTGTAGAAATGTAGATGCACTTATAAAGAAATTTTGGTTAGAGAAATAAAACTGTTGATTAAAAGGACTAAATAACATCCTAATTAAACGCTAATCATGCCAAGGGTTTCTGTAGGGCGTCTAGAGCTGCAAATATAAGAAGCTTAATATTAACACAATAGTAGTCAAATTAAAACAGGATAAAATGGATTAAAACAGAATGAGATTCACATCACACACACGCAGAAACACACACACACACACACACACTCAGCTCCTGCTCTCAACCCGTCAGCCCGATAATAAATGTTACGTATGTACAAATACAACTACTGTTACACGCCAAACGTATATCAATACATTCTTGAAAACATGTGGGAAGGGAAAAAGTGCTTTAACATTTCAAGCCTTTCCCCAAATAAAAACTCTGTCTGTTCCCTCCCTCCCTCGCACCCGCAGGCGTATCAAACCCCAGAAATACTTCATACAGCTGACAAAACTTACCAGAGAACAGGTTAACAGTCACTGTTTGTGTAAAACATGGTTTAAAGGAAGCATTTAATGTCGGTGTAGATAAACGTGTGGATATATTTGTCATATAGCACTATGATAATTCAATGAATAATACTATACTTTTTTCTCCTAAGTTAAATACTAGATACTACATTTGTGGTTCAGTTCATTTTGGCTGGAAGTTTGTCCCCTGGTTTAAGAGTAAACATCATAATCTAGCGCTTCTGTCAAGTGAGTTTCATAGCCCATAAATCACTGATCGACATCTTTGTCTGCCCCATGGAGCAGCACTTTGTGTTTAGGTGGAAATGCAAAGCCTTTCTTTTTTTTTTGCATAAGTTGTTGCATAAATATTAAAAATGATTTACATAGACATTCATTCCACGCATGTTTCATACACGTGGCACTGTAATGGTAAACATGGGAACTCATGCAGAAATCGACAACTCTTACTTAGCTGAGAGACATCAAAATAATTGCAAATAATATAAATAAATTTAATTTAAATAGAGTAAATAAAGTAAAAGAAACGTAAACAAAATGCATATAACATTACAGCAATATTTAAAAGTTACTAATCTTTTTTAAGATTTTCAGTGCTTTTGAAAATATGTCTCTTCTGCTCACCAAGGCGGCATTTATTTGATAAGAAATACAGTAAAAACTGTAAAAAAAAAAAAAAAAAAAAAAAAAAAAAAGTGAAATAATATTACCATTTAAAAGAATTGTTTTCTATTTGAATATGTTGTAAAATTTTATTTTTAAATTTAAATTATTATTTTTTTTAAACAGTTCTTTTAAATTGTAATGATATTTCACAATATTAGTGTTACCAGTATTACGTGTATTTTATGATCATGTAAATACAGACTTGGTATAAGCAGATAAGACTAATATAATAAACTTTATAAAATCTCAATCTTCTGAGTGGTACTGGGAAATAGTTTTAGGGGCTCTTCACACAGAATGCCTTTTTTTCAATCCAATGCAATACTTTTCTAATGCAATAACGTGTGTGACCGTTGCACTCACATCTTTGCAGAGTCTTGCAAGAGTGCCACGTTTTTTTAACAATGTGTGAATTTATATGAATTTTAACTTTTCATTTAACTTTAAGCTCCTCAAGATCAGTTTCAAATCAGTGGACCAATCAAAAGCCCCCGGAGGCGGGGCAAGTGTTGTGAGTTTTTGTTTACAGAAGCAAGTTGGCATTGCAACTTTTTAATTTGCTGACAACTTGACAGAGTTGCTTGACACTGTATTAAAATTCTTAATAAAACAAGAGCTAAGAATGAATATCAATGTAAACTGTCCATAAAATCATTCTTATATAAACCTTAGTAAATCTTAACTAGAGATTTTGCTCCGCCCCCTCTGAACCAACACCCACATACTCCACCGCCAGACAACACTGATCAGTATTTGACATCTTTAGTCTCAGAGCCCTAACCAGGAACACAACAGGAAGTTGGTCAGCAGCCGTGGCCAATCACATCGGTTTATGACATCAGCAACAGGAAGTGAAAGAGCAGCTCCTCCCACAAAGGATGAATCGATTTTGTGAGTGGCTCGACGAAATGTCTCCACAAGAAATGAGTGAATGGATGACCAATCACAGCGCAGACGACGACTCATTAGTCATGAAGCATTCGGCTTGCTTTGGCTGCTCTGTCATATATCGCTTCTGATTGGTGGATGAAGCTGTGGGCGGGGCCATAGCATGAGGATCCTATCACAGTCATATCAGCGTCAGCTTACTGTCCGTCTCTGATATACACACGCCTCTGCTCCATCCATGAACGCGAACAGATAGAAAAATAAAATGTTTCTGAATGTGTTTTCTTTCTCTCCATCTGTTTGTTCTTCTTGTTCTTTATGTTCTTGGCTGGCACTTATCTTCGTTCTCCTCCGGTTTTGTCTAGATGATGGTCCTTGCTTTCCTGAAGTGCTCAGTACTGATCTCGCTCGCTCTCATAGTGTTTTTCTTCTGCTGTATTTACTGAAAAAGCAAAAGCAGATAAGAATTTATTCATGGCGCTTGTTGGTTTCAGGATGATATCATTTCAGTTTCAGGAAAATTACAGTTATTGACAGTAAACAATGCCTTAAGTCATGAAACATGCACGACATCAGTTTTTAAATACGAGTGTGACATTGCAGTTTTCATGCAGAAGTTCATCGGTCTGTTCCTCACACAAAGATATTATACACTGCAAAATTAATTAATTAATGAAATAAAAAAAAATAAGTGATTTGCCTTGTTTTTCATTAAATTTAGTGAGGGACACGTAAAGCTTGTTCAAAATTACAGAAAACAAGAACAACAGAAAGGTGAATCAACTATTCCTCAAAAGTCACATGACAAAATATTAAACCAACTGTAGTTTATTTTTAAGAATGACATCAGAGGCACATTTTGTAAGCACAACATTTCTTAAATGCGGAGTCGCTGTATTTTATACACAGACACAAGGGAAGAGACCCCAGCGCATGTTACATTTTTATTTTATGTAGACATATTCATGAATTATAATGAACTTGTATATTTAAACATCAAATATTTTCATATGCAAAACGATCACATCATATACAGTGTTGATTACATCAAACCAAAGTACTTTTGACAAAACTCTCAGACAAAAGCAAATGAAAATAAATTACAGTTTAAAGAATAAAACAAAATCCATTATATAGGTGTATTGAAACAATTAGGAAGATAATCATATATTTATGAAGTATACATAAAATGTATTACTTTTTTTGCTTTTTGTCCTTTTTTTCCAACACTAAGTGTCTTTCATTTTAATTTTTTTTGCTCAAACAGCAGGTAAACATGCCGGCCTGAATGAGTCGAGACCTGAAGACTTCATAGATGTGAGGAATAATCAAATCAATCCTTGTGCTGATGTGTCGACTTTACGAGCTGCACAATAATTATGCAACACATTAAATCTCCCTCATGTACTTAATGTATTAAAACAATTAGCATATATATATATATATATGTATCGTTTACCATCTGCTGGTTCTTTGTACATTTATGCGAGTCGACACAGTGGAAATAAAACAATAAATCACATCTTTCACATCCACAGAGGCTCTTTCTGGTTAAACATCATCATCAGCAGCAGCATTAACAGGTCAAAGCAGAATAAAAGCGCAGGAGATACAGCTGGAGACTCACATATACTGCAGTTCAGTGCAATAACGTGTGTAAACTATTCTCTCACACCTTCCCTTCAGAGAAGATGCAACTGCAGCTGGAGATGCAATTGTTACACAATGAAAAATGACAAGAGCTCTCTCGAAACAGCAAACCAAGTCCCATAAAAGAGACCATGAAAGAAAAGTGATAAATGAATGTGACACTGACTTTAAGGCTATGTCCACACGAAGCCAGAGCTTAGCCTATCTGCTCTTTTTTTAATCCTTGTCTCAAGAAATATCTGCATCCAAACGAAAAACAACACAAACAGATGTAGTATACATGCCAGACCAGAATGTGGCGCTGTAATTCTGCCACAGAGATACACTCAAACCAGAGAAGAAGACTTGGACTATGTGCATAAACCTTGCGCACGGTATACAAACCAACATGAAACACAATCTTTATTAATCTGTGTTAGTGTTTTATTTAATGTTAGTCAATAAAGAGACAATGGTTCAGTGTTTGTTCATGTTTTGGTTGTTATGGGACGTAAAGGTGTCCAATTAGGGCCCAGACATTAGCTGATGGCGTCATCGTTTCAGAAAATATAAGAATTCACTGTCTACACAAAAACGCAAGGACAGCGTTTTCAGATTCATCCAATCTGGGACCCGTTTACAAACAATGTACTCTCCCAAAACACCAGATCCGTGTGGACGAAATGCTTATACGATACAAAATGAATGCGTATACAGCTAAATGCATCTCTGTGTGGACAGAGCCTAAGAGAAAGAAGAAATCTGCAGCAGATCTGGGAACAAAGGAAATGTCCTTAAAGACTTTGCTGATATGTTTGTGTGTAAACATTGTTAACTCACTTATTTTAAGCATAAAGCCCTTTTGCACGAATCACTTCACTCAAAGTTAAGTTTAAACTTACACTTTAAGGATATAGCCCTAATTATGTTAATCAAAATGACATTTTACGGCACATGGGAGATGAATTCAGTCCTAAGCATAATAACAGGAGCTCAGGGATGTGATTTTGAGAGTTTCCATCTTAAATCTTACAAATGTCGCACTGCTTAAGGTCTCTATCAATGTTTTGCATTTGAAT